>NW_025932986.1:0-22995 GCF_000764305.2 Hyalella azteca
TAAGAACAATTGCCACCGCTTGGCAAAATGAGGTGCAGCGTACGGCTATTTCTCAGGGGACGCTATACGCATTTCTTGTGAGAAAAATCAACAGGGATGGGAGGCGCTGATGGGGACAATGAGGTCCAAAGACTGCAAATAATGCCGGGAATGCAGTATATTTTGCAACTATTCTTATTTTTGCACAGCAGTGAAAAAATTTGAACAAATTGCTGGGGATGGGTTGCCTACCCGTTGCCCGTGAGATATTCCTACCTCAATACTCAGAAGCTTTTTTCTCCCAAGCAAATTGTTAGTCACGTTTAAAATACATTACCTATTTATCTGTTTCTATAACAGATAAGTAGACCAGGATCGTTACAGAGTAGTAATTAAGTAAATAAATCGAGGAGAAACTCAAGGAAAATAAGGCTGAAATAATGAACTGAATGCTGCATTCCTGCATTGATAAGATGCACGAATTAGCTGCATTGAAGAGGAACAAAAACAATTATCACCGTAAAGCTTTCGATTATGAGAAAAAATTCCAACAATTTACTCACAGTTATCATAAATTTTAATATAAAATATTACTCTGCTCATATAACTGAATTTGAATAAAATTCTATTATTGTTGCGAACCATATTTCATTTAACGTCCTCTTCATATCCAATAATTTATTATGTTTCATTCAATACAAACCAAATGTTTTAGGCGTTGGTCATGAAACGTGGCTTCCAAGAAATTCTAGACCAGGCTCTCTGAATAACTTTGATCCCAATTTTGTTTTAAGATGAAAGCAAAGACGGTGGCGACACATGACCTGAAGTTCAGCTTCAAACTACTGGAAAAGTTTCACTAATGACGCTCAGTAACTTAGAAAGATGGCACTCGGGACGGTAGATGTCCTATGAAGTCAGCTTTCACGCGGAACTCAGGTGTCCTACATAGGCTGGAAACTACTGACACTTATATGTAAGTTCCGTTTCTACTATTCAACGTTCAAGTGAAGCATAATGGCGAGGAAATTAGTTGAATCATATTCGATAGCGTTCAAAAATTGAAAACTGTTTTTCGAACTAAATTGTGAAGTGCTTTTACATATATATGAAATTCAGTCTTCAATAAAACGTATTTAAAAAAAACTTACGCTAAGATATATTAAACAAAATTCCGATTCATTCAACATTTTTTCCCAGATAACATTGCTTTTCGTATTAAGAAATCCATAGAAAATTATGAAAAATTTTATCATGCGGAAATGGAGAAACTTGATTGTGAACATTAAATTTTTGGAGTCTTTACTCTCTGTAATTCATTACACAAATTTAGAAACTTCTCCAAGAAACAGAAGGACAATGCAATAGAGATATGCAAAATTCCCGGAATGTCAATCCCAAGTAAGTCACTGAAAATAAACTAGCAAGTAAACACTAAGTTACGATGTGTAACTTTAGTTGCAACTTCATCCGGGGTATCGAGTTAGTTAGCTGTAACAGGGTAACCGATGTATCGGGGTAACCAAACATAGATGGATAACGTAAAAGTGCAGGGTTACCCGGCGTAACGGGATAAGAAAAAGAACTTAAAATTGCAACCCACAGAATGTGAAAAACTTAGATTCTTTATGAAAATAAAAATAATTATTTCCATGAATAATACAATTATAGAAAATAAAAATAAAATAGCCTTGATAAAATTAGAGTAAACACAACATGGATATCGTTGAGGCGCACGCAGCGTACATGAAATTTTAGCACATGACTTCGGGAAATATTGCAACAATGCTTCATACTACAGAGGAGCATTAGGATGATGGTAAAAATTATCCAATAGAATATAATAAACGAAGCAATGTTGGATTCAACATTACTCGCATATGTTTTGTGTGAGACAGCAAACATACCGCAAAGAAAGGCCGAGTAGTATAAAAGCATGCGAGAAACATACAATTATTATAGAATAGAATAGAATTTTTAAGTGTCTGCACTGAAGAAATAGGCCCATGCCCAGTTGCCGATTCTCATAAACGTCTTTGAATGAGTAAAATGAGTTTACAAATTTACGCAATTAAAGTTTTTAATATTATTGCAATTTTCACGCTATGCATGTGAAACTTATTTATTTCGGTTTGTACGCATGTAACTTATTTCGATTAACTTTTGTTTGAAATTAATACTATTATTACTCAATAAAGAAAATTGTTCGGAATGAAAAGTCAACGTTTGGTATAATTTTAATCTCACGGTGGAAAGACCTTCACCAGTCTTATGAATAAATCGTATCTAGTGTATTGTAGCTACCGTCAAATGAGGTGAGATTGGCCCTTTAAAGTTTAGCGTTGGCCCTTTAGGTGTAACATTGGCCTTTTAAGTGCAAAATTGGCATTTTAAGTGCAAAATTGGCCTTTTATGTGCAACATGTGCCCTTTAAGCTCAACATTGGCCCTTCAAGTGTAACATTGACCTTTTACGTGCATCATTGGCCTTTTACGTGAAACATTGACCCTTTCAATGTATTATTGGCCTAAAGTTAGAAAAACTTTAGTTGCGCTGTACTGTGATCATGTGTTGACTTGTAGACCAAGTTTATGCATCATGGAAAAGTATAGCGCTGCTAGTATGATAGTTGATGACTTTTGGGCTGAGTGGCTTATTCCACGACCTCTCCAGTGTTGCTTCATCTACACAGTGATAAAGTCGTGATATTTTCGTATACCAACGCTTACTTTTACACAATAATTAATTTTGGAACTAATAAACGGTATGTGTACAATATTGGCATACGTTCGGTTGTTTCAAGTATTTTTGGTGTATTAAGGCTATTATGGCATTTACGAAATAATGCTATTTAACAATTTCATGCCAGTTTTGCCCAGAATTGGAGTGACTTCGGTTAAAAAAATTCATGATAATATCAACAAAGTTTTGAAGAATGAAAACAAATAATGAGCAAGTCTTCTTCAGATGAAGAGGATTTTGTGATGATATTAGAGTTTTATAAGCAGAACAAAACCATTCCTGATCTCAAGGAAGTATTTAAAGAAGAAGCAGGCATATATCTGTTCAGGAACCTAATGATGGATATACACCAGAGCGTTGAAACCTGATGACTTTGTTGTTGAAAGCTTTTAGGATGTTGAATATAATGGATAAAAATTCCCTGGCAAAATTTTCAGCTTTACTGAATGTAAGGATATCTAGTTCAATAAATGGAAAAAACGCTCAAATTTTGGGGCTGGCCAGAGAAACAAGATTGATTGACCTACGACTGGGCGGATGTTGGTCAGAAAATAAATCCGTAAGGAATAGCTTCAAAGTGTACAATATGTACCATAACTTTGTGTGATGTAAAATGACTTTTTAGGTACCTTACAATGCAATATCTTTCATTAAAATGATGTTTGTTTAATTTATATACATTTCTTACTGTTATACATAAGTTTTTTAAAAAAGAAGAGGTGAAAATTGATGTGTCCGATGATAATTTTATTTTGTTTAACTTTAACCCACCCAATATAAATCATAGGCTCCTTACGGTTGAAAAGTAGTATGGGACAGAGTTTATTCAATAAGAAGTAGCTTTGTCCCTAGCATTTAAACTGAGAGATTTGAGAGATTTCAATATGGTTCTAATAATTGAGAGATTTCAATATGGTTCTAATTTAATGATATAAAGTTAATTTCCCGATTAACTTACGTGGAAAATTAATTTAATCAATGTAATAATATAAGGAACATAAAAGAAGATAATAAAGCGTAAAATTTGGGCAAATCTCATCCAAGCTAACCGAGTTCTTATAGTTTTGTTTCACTTAACCTTTCCGTATGGATTATTAATTTAAGCAATTGCTAAGGGATTATTTTGGTCTTAGGTGAATGGAAGTTACACACGGTAAATTGGCTGAGTTCCTAAAAATGAATTATTTACAGCATGTTGAAATAAGAAACTTATCAACAGGCGCGTTAAGTAATTTTATAAATGGTGATTTACTTCATATCAAAATTCTCGGCATTCATAAACTATGATGTGCAACATCACTTATGTATATACGAGTATATATAAAAGATATTAAAGCCAAGAGAAAAGCAGCCATAATAAAATTTTAAAACCAGAAAGGTAACTCGGCCTTTCATAGACAATTTATAAATGAAAAATGTTAAACATAGAGAGAACAATAACCCAATAATTTATTGGATATTTTTAGTGCATGAACTTCCATAGGAGAGCGATAAGAAAGTTGCTGTTTTAAATTTCAGAGTTAAAAAAGTACCTTAATTGTTTCCTAAGTAAATTTTACTCGAAATTTGTCCTGTGCTAATAATTTTTCTACCATTCGGAAAATTTAGAAAATTCTCAAGATTTTCTGATAAACCGCTGTACAAAATCACATAAGAGAGCTACATCGGAGAACTATACCAGAGAAAGACATTAGAGAGCCACTTTAGAGAACTTTACTGGAAAACTACATTACAAAACTATAGTGGAGAACGCCATAGAGTATCCACATAAGATGACAATACTAAATAATCCCATTGGGATATAACATTAGAGAACCACTACAAATAACCAGACTACTTTAACAGATCACAAAAACACGCTGGAAAACCTCATTAGAGGACATGATCGCTTCAGTTTTGGATATTTTCATTCGTATGCACAAGCACGAAGCCGTTTAGCTTCTTCAAGTCGCGCACGCAAAGTTTTGCTTCAAGTTATTTCATTGCATTTCTTCAGGGAGTTTTTGAACGCGCACGGAATGATTAATGTAAACTTCACTGCAATTGGGACCCAGAAGTGTTGGTTGAATCGTCTCTGTGGTTCTTGTCTATGAATAATAACAATGTGAGCCCCATTAGTGTATTTTTAGGCAATTTTAGGATATAATTTGAAGTGTTGCATAGAAAACAAGTTAAGGTTGGAGAGAAGATTTTATGGTTTTAAATTTTTAGAATTCGTTCTGGCAATATCGACCCAACCATTTAAAGGGCATGTCTTAATTACGTCTAAGTTATTTGTTGATTCGTTGTAAAGCCCGGAGTGTGATTCTTGGTAAGCGCCTAAATTATCTATTGCTTGATATATTGTGTGTCCAATGATTTAATAATTGCGTATAAGTGTCTTGTGTTAATTTGTTTGTTCCCATAATTGTGTAATTAAATTCGTTTGTTTGTAGGAGTAAGAAGTCCATTCGTCAATGCACTTTCTGCTCTGTTCCTCATTTCTGATTCAATAAATTTACAAACCTGGCCTAATCCTAATGAACCCCAACTGAACCATCGGAGATTACCGCCAATAATTCAAGTAGAACCTGAAGTAATAGAAGTCTTAATTAAAAGAAGGACATCGTTTCAAGTGAGTGTTTTCTGGTGTACCTTGAACCGGGTTTTGTGCCCGACTTCGAGAATAGAGAAATGTCTCGAATTTCGCTGGACTATGTTTGCCAGCAAAAATTTAATTGGAGACATCGTCTTAGATACCGACATTGTATCGTCGCGATATACTCCAAGTGTGATCTGATAACGTATATACCGCAGGTTTAATTGTCCTTACTTTCTTGTCTGAGCGTTCCGATCACGAAAACCTGATGAAAATTGTACCTACCTAACGATTACGGCGACTCCGGGGTTTTATTAAATAAATCTTGGACGTACAAGTCGAACCGATTTGTCTGTGCTTCGATATCAGAAATGCAGGGCTGGCAGCAGTCTAGTGAATATCCAGCTCTGTAATTAGGAATATAATCATTCAGTAGATTATTCATTTAATTAATGGATAATGACTTATCAGTTAAATCACATATAACAAACAAAGTCGAGTCTACAACTAATTTCTTGGAATAAAATGCCAAGTTTTACAATGGAAGAGAGAAGCTACTTACTAAATTTTTTTTCTTCGGACATCGCTACAATGAAGATAATGCGATAAGAAGAGTTTGATGCCTTTGTTTACAGTAGTACCGTAGTAATGGAGTCTTTCGTTCCAGATTACGCATTTTTAATTTGATATAGGGAATAGTTATTACAAATATACAAATTATTAATTAAATTGTTACATAAAAAGCATATTAAATTATAATATACAAATTATTATGTTTAATTATAATTTTTTATAATATGAATGATTACCGCGCTGTCGTGTTTCAGGTGATATAATGATAGATAGATATTCAACGAGTTGAGTTTAATTGCACAATTAACTACTGCTAAGATGGGAACTATACAATGTAAAATGAAAGAGGTCACATAGAATAAGCGCAAGGCAGTAGCAGCTTGACCTTCCCCTGTGGTAGAGGCTAGCCTAGTCTAGTCTTAAGAATATTATGAATATTTTTTTGCTTAGGTTTTGCTTGGTTTAAGAACAATCACGTTATTTTACAGAAGGTACGTTGTAGCGGGGAACCACTACCATGTACTGACCATGATCGTTAGTCTACTATACATTGCGTTGGNCCTCTGGACTGCAATGTGCCATCGATTTTGCATTGTAATCACGTTAAAAGTTTGAAGTGCTGTGTTTACTGAAATTGTGAGGCAGCCAATAAGTTTGGGTGTAATAACTGCATTCGCATACCACAGAGAAGCGTTTTCGCCTACGATTTCCATGAAGCCAAGGTCAATATTAGACACATTCTCTCCTCTATTGCGAAATGAAATTGTGCACAAATTTTGATAATATTAAAATGAAAAGTAATACGATAATATTTATTAATTGGCTCAGACCATATGTGTTTTTTACATGAAATTACAAGGCATAAAGTAAAATTTGCATGTTACTTCTGCAGATTTTGTTGAAATTAAGAAATATATATATAAATATATATATGCAAGTTTGATTGAAGACCAGAGCATGCTTTTTATTAATAATCTTCTTGTTCGTTTTTTCAATGAGTCGAATAATGGCCATTGCAAAAACGAACAAGAAGATTGTTAATAAAAAGCATGCTCTGGTCTTCAATCAAACTAGCATAAAAGAAAAGCTTCTGCCTAACTACACCAAATATATATAGTTATCCTAAGCTTAATGAGATTAAGTGCACTAAGCTTAATGAGATTAAGTGCATAAGCTTCCCTCTTCGTATAATTCTAGAATCCTGGATGTATATATATATATAACAGAGATTTTCGTTATGCGAGTTATTCGGAAATAGTTTTCATTCCATTATCTGATAGGAGCTCGCTCACGCTGCTCAATCGTCTAGTAATAAGTTAGCAATCATTTATTGCAGAAGTGTCTCATTACTCGACGATAAATAGCCAGCGTTGACCGAAGTCTCGGGCATTCACTCAACTTTGTACACACCCGCAGTCGCGCCGAGGGAGCGGAGCCGAGAACGACCCAGTGAACGCTTCCGTGGCTACCAGAGTGACGCCTTGCATGAGTGCGGCAAACGACGACATGGAACACATGTAAGTTAAGATTTTGTGAGCGAAATCCAACAGCATCTCTTATTCATTTCACTTAAAATTGCGCCCTCATATTATAATATTAGTGGAATGGAAGCTGAAACTATAGTTTTTGTTAACAAATTACACAAGTGTATTTAATTGTCATAAATAGAATTGTATGTTATTTTATAATATCGGATATTTCAACACGTGGGATCTGACGCACATATGGAAATGGAATTTTGATCAACTAAGGATTTTAATGTTGACACTTTAAAATGAAATACAAGACGGATGTCAAAAGATTATGGGCTTGGGTCGGCTTTGAAATAGTTCGTATATGGGTGCTGTAGATTTTAAACTGTTGTGTAGTTTGTGTTTCCAACACCAAAGTGGAAAATTTACGATAAATGAATAGCTACTGGTAAATTCTTATAAGAGTAAGCTTAAGTGATTGTAAATCTTATTATTCCTAATATAATTTTGTTTTTATTATCTCCTTGACCTTTATGTTCATGTTTCCATTCACAATGAAGTGAAATGTTATCCTTTTCAATTGTGGAATTGTAAATCTTGACCCCAAAAATAAAACTATCGGAATTAATTTAACCGATTGTCTAAGTTAAATTGGCAGTTATCCACATTAGATTAAAAATATTTTGAACTTTATTACTCCCAAACAGCGAAGATCCCGATTCATTGCGTTGTAAATTATTTCATTGCGTTGTGAGTTATTACGTTGATTTGATTCTCATCTTTTACTTTAATAATTCACTCTTTAAATTATTTTTATGAACTGATATATGAAAACTTAATTGACATTAATTTAACATTCGGAAACAAAATATGTCACTCTAATAAACGTGCTTAATGAAAAAATTAAAAAGACATATTCATAAGTGAAATGGCATGCACGTAGAAAGACGAATTGCTGAATGCTTGCAGCAAATGAAACGGCGCTTATTATGTGTTAACTGTACAAGAACCGAGTTGGTTACGGCGATGTCCGATACTTTAAGTTCAAAGAAATGTACTGGAATAGACTATGGCACCGAGCGCAATGTATATATGAAGACCACTTTATAATTTTATGCCATTGTGGTACGGTAAAATTGTGATAAATCGTACACAAAGCTTAAACATTCACGCAGCAGGAAAATATTACAACTGAGAAAAGTTGTTCGAGGAAAATCTTCGTTATGTTCATGGGTTTCAAGAACATATATTAAACTGAATCT
Organism: Hyalella azteca; assembly: GCF_000764305.2. Taxonomy (NCBI): domain Eukaryota; kingdom Metazoa; phylum Arthropoda; class Malacostraca; order Amphipoda; family Hyalellidae; genus Hyalella; species Hyalella azteca. The sequence goes on from NW_025932986.1 coordinate 8,607, forward strand.
TGAAGAATTTTAGGAGGATATTATAAAGCGGTAGGCCTAAATTAAATTGAATATTTTAAAAATATTTTATAATTATATATATTTTCCCTTCTTGTCTCAAAAGTCATCAAGGTTATCAAACGTTCCAAACCGCTAACAACCTCGAAAAAAAAAACAATTTAATAATTTTGTATAATGAGGTGGACTCGGTAGCAGACGGCAGATTCAACGACGACGCGACGATAAATTTCATCACAAGCTGACTTAACCTTTTGTCGTCTCGTCTTATGATGATAGGAACTGGAAGCTTCCTAAAATTCCTAAAAATATACCTAAATAAGTTATAACTATCAATATAATATCCAGTACATGATTCTAAAAATCATTATAATCCCAATCCTAATATCATTTTTAATTACTGTCTATTAATAATATTCTTGGTTACGGAATGATCTTATGATGTTTTTTTCGCAGGGACTGGCGACGACATAAAACTCCACCACTGAGCATTATATTTGGTAGCCTCATTTACCTGGCTGTCTCGGGATATATAATCTCACGTGGAGAATGTATTATTCTTCAGCAACAATTTCTGAAGGTACTTTATTCCGAAATAATAGTGAAATGATAAGTGACAGAATTTAAGTATTCGTTCCAACACGCGCGCACGGTAGCATTCAGAGCCTGGCGAGCCTGAATTAGGAACCGCCTAGGACTCGGACCGAACGTAAATCAGCTTCTCTATGTCCGCTTTTTGGTCTACATTCCGGCCCCCAAATCAGACAGCTACCAGAGCCTGGTGAGGGGACTGAGGGGATTCTGCCAACTCTTGCCCTACTCTCAGGAGACTATAAAGTCGGCCAGGAGGTTTTGACTAGACGCTGATTGCGATCAGTTGGCCAACTCACCCAGAATAATTTTGCGCCGAGTGTAATGACTATTCGGCCGAAGCCTAGGCGGTCCCCGAATTTTGTTAGGGTAGAGAAGCTGATTTACGTTCGGTCCGAGTCCTAGGCGGTTCCTAATTCAGGCTAGCCAGGCTCGCCAAATTTTGATAGGGCTCCTACTCAAAATTTTGATAGGGTTCGGGCACAGCCTAGGGTTCGGCCGAATTGTTGTTACACTCGGCGTAGAGTCATTCTGTATCTGCTTGGCCATCCGATCGTAATCAGTTTCTGTTCAGAATCTTTTTTCTGACTTTATAGTCGCCTGAGAGTATGAGAAGAGTTGGCCGAGCCGAGTCATACCGAGCTAGCAAGCTGGCCGGAGGCTGCCCTTCTAACCCTGAGCCGAAGCGGACACAGAGAATTAAGCTGATTTACGTGCGGTCCGAGTCCTAGGCGGTTCCTAATTTAGGATCTACACCAAGTCAAAAATTTGATAGGGATATACAGGTTTAAGGCCTATTCGGCAATTTAGCTTCAATGCAACCTTTTACTAAATTTTTTCCTGTTCCTGAACTACTATACTGTAATCTTTTCCATAGTTGGCACTGCCAAAAGTTTCACTTTTATTACTAATGGCTAGGCAACCTTAGTAAAGATAAGCTAATATTGGCCATTGAAGTTGTATGGCTCAGCCAGGATACAAACACAGACACAAGCAGAGATGTGTATTTCCAGTAACAGGCCGACACGTATCTGAGACAGAGAAGATCTATGTCTCTTGACTACACTTATGCTGCGCGGTCACAGCACTGTTATAGTCCCACATGTCTTAGTTACTCCGGTACAGAAGTCAGGGGTGGGAGCTTATAATTTCAGTACAGGTTACTTGGCTATATTTTTAAGGAGAAAAAAACCATTGCCTCAAAATTTGCCATGTAAATGGATCCAATAATGCCCGACTAGTCAAAGGAACATATATTCCGCTATGAAAGTTCGACTGCAGACTCCGGGGAAATTTAAAATTTTGTGTGGGTAAAATTAATAACAATATTTTATAGGGAGGCCAATTTTGATTATGNGAACATATATTCTGCTATGAAAGTTCGACTGCAGACTCCGGGGAAATTTAAAATTTTGTGTGGGTAAAATTAATAACAATATTTTATAGGGAGGCCAATTTTGATTATGCCATTTTAGCTTGTCGCCCATTCTTAACCACCGGTTTACTCACCAATTATGAACTAAATTTCAACATCTAAATACAATATGTGAATTTTGAACTGCCAACTTGCTGCGTCTATCTTGGTGCTCAGAAAAAATAATTGTTTTAAATTTTAATATATAGTAAAAATAACATGGTCAAACATTTGTTTGCGATAAGTCGAATTTGTTGATTTCCAATATGAGCTGTTAATTGATCGAAGTTACGCTTGATAAGGAAGCGTTTATCTCAGCGTAATTTTTTTATTTAGTCTATACTACTATCATTTCACTGCAACCTTTGATGCAATTAATTTTTACTTCTCAAATTATCACATAATTGATTAAGGTATGTGCAGAAACTCTAATGTTTCGTGCCCTAGCTGCTTTCCTGGTTAATACAACGGGGTAGCGTGTTACAAATCACACACAACCTCCCAAGCAATGCCATACTTACCTTTGCTGGTAAAATAATCTAACCCAGTGAAAAAGGTATTATTTGAAATAATATTAACCTGTCATTTTTATTTTGCGTGTTGTGATTTTATGTGCAATATCTTCTGAACTTACGGCCCCCTCAATGCACGCTGCATTTCTCCATAAACAAATGAAACTGATTAAAATCAACTAATATTCCAACCACGATGCTCAATTAATTATTTCCTAGCTTTTTTGTGTCAGCACTATGCCACAATGAGTTTAATTCACCTGAGATTTTGTTAACAATAATATTAAAGAAGTTTGCAGATTGTTAATACAATTTTTAGGTATTTTAGCCCCGTTACCTTTGTAGATGTGTATATTCTATTATAGTCCAATGCTGCGTGAAAGAAATTTATTTTATTAAATTTCATCGTTATTCATGTTGTATTTGCTGGGTAACCTCGCGTTGACCTCGATCGACATTCCATGAAATTTTAGAATCCCGTTACCTTGAATCCAACCATCCAGAATCTGGTCTTCTTGAGTCTTGTCATCACGGATCAAGTAAATAGTTTTCAAACTATGAAAACTATAGCTCGTTAATTAGACAACGGCCAATTCCAACCTTCATTTTACATACAACACCCATTTAATTGTCAGTTTGACATTCAAAGGATGTTGTGTTTTTTATTTGAAATAAAATTTACACGTTACCAAGTGAAACTCTCTCGTTTCAAAGTGAAATCTCAATTTTGTAATCCCTTTTCGCACTCCCAGCCTGAAATGTTTTACTATTCCTCAAAATGAATAATTTGCTAGACCCAATGAAACCATACAATGACAGAATAATTATTATTGTGTGTACCCAAGTATATATACGCACTATCACAAATATTCAATTTGCAATATTTATTCGTTTGCGAGTGTTACGAGCTTAGCAATAGGTATATATGTTTGCATGAAGTGGCTTTTTGAGCGTGTATTCATAATCATTATCGATTAGGCACTTAATCTGGATCTAAATTTTCTTATTACATTCGTTGTATTGTAAATTGGTTTCGAATGCTAATAAAAATGTATCATCTCAGGTATAAATCAGAATTTTTCTTATTTTATTAATATATTGTAGATACAAGTATTCGAGTATTTTCTGTTTCATACGTCACAAAAATAAAACTAGTTTAAAAATCACTATCTCGAATTTCAGGACTATAAATCGGGAGCCACTACTGGTTGACAAGCAAGTGACAGATTTTATTTTTATCCTTGAATTTAATTGCCTCGAAATTTTCTTGACGATCCGAACAACTCCGAGCGAGCATGCTCTGGTTTGGTTGATATTTCTTGCATCTGATATAATTAAACATTAGTTCATTGTATCATATTAATATCGGGAAATAGGTAGTGAGTTTGTTGAAACGGAGGGCAATTTATATCCAATATAGGACGCGAGGTGCCTGTGAAATTTAAAATTGAATTGTAAATGGTGTTCAGACAACAGAATTTATTGTTAACCTCTGCAGTCTACACCCAGTAAATAATTATTGATAAGATGCACTGGTGTTCTGTGTCTCGCTTGTCATGAATTTCTGATGCCACGATTATCATAAATTAATAACCTGTGTATTTTTAAGATGTTTTTAAAACACGATCAATGCGGCCTATTTCAGAGGAGATAAATGAGAATGATTAAAAAAGTCTCACCACATCTTTCAGGTCATTTCTTCCTTAACCGTGTAACATTTACTTGGATTGTTTAACAGCAGTCTTTGTTTACGAACCCTTCAGATGGATAATGTAAAGCAGGTTTTACATCGAGGAAAGAAATACAACGTGGTAGGGTCAACAGGTTTCATACATCAGAGTACTGTCATTTTACAGACCTAACTCTCTATTTATATATTATCAAAAATTTTTACCGCCGGAACCAATCAACTAAAGTTGAATGTGGAGACTTTTTTAATATGGTAAATTGCTCTGGGGAAAATGTCGATTGAGTCTCGAATGGTAAACTTGTCATGGTTGGTGCGCATCTCATGCTCATCTTTATATTGCTTCGTTTGCGTGTATACGTTTTCCATTGTTTTTATCTTCTTAGCGTTTTCTTAAGCAACGTAAGCCATCAAAAACAACAAGCATTGTTGGCGCAGGAATGGAGATTAATTGCCTTCGTTGGAGCCGTCGAAAATAAGCGAGCGGAAACAATACAAATCATCCGCGCAGGTATAGGAATGACTGCTATCCAGTGGAGAGGGAGAAAGCGAAGCAGAACTGGCGCAGTTATGGAGCCGAGATGTGATCGTAGGAGACGGCGCAAAAAGGAATTTAGAAGCCATGGTCGAGCACTCGAACCTGGCTACGATAGGTCAGTCTTCTGTGTCGAATTTATCTCATTCGACAATCACCTATCGATCACTGAAAGACTTTTATGGTCTCTGTATTTTAAAGCAGCAGTGCTGTTATCTTATTTTTCTGAGCATGCGCTTGAGGGAATGAATTCTGTATTTTCTAAATTGTGTGTCACAATAATAAAAAAGTTTTAAAATCAATATCCCGAACTTCATGACTTTTTTTCTTTATCTATCGTGAGCCACTATAGGTTGACAAACAAGTGACAGATTTAATTTTTATCATCGAATTTAACTGCCATGGGGGCCGATATTTCAGTTGGACCTCCGTTTTTACTTGTATAGACAACGGTATGGTTTCACATCCCTGAATCTCATTAAGAAACTCTTAACAGCCAGATTTGGTAACGTTGACAACAGAAAAATATAATGACGGATAAAGAAAGTGCATGAATTTTTCATAAAAGTACTGATATATGTTGCTGAGAATTCCTACTACTCTGTCAGGAGAGGAACAAGGATAACGGCATTCATCACGAGATCCTTTGCTGGCTAATTTTCATAGTTAGCACTTGGTACCTTCTCGCTACGTAAGGGAAGCTTAATTGCGTGATCAGAAATTGTTTAAAATCATCAATGCTACCACCCCAGAATGTTGTTGAAATGGGGAGACGTTCGATGCATTATCAGGTAAGGGGAATCACTCACACAACTAAAATAAATAAATAAATAAACATATAAATAAATTAACAAAAAACACAAGATCGTTTCAGTTTTTCGATTTGACTAGAATTGACTAATTCTCACGAGGAGCACGGAGGATCTCGATTGATACCAGCAGAAAATTTTTTAGAGAAGATGTGGCTGGAAAAGGACAAATTCCTGCCACTGATGCCCTTGTTCCGCGTCCCAGCAAGGAGTCCCACTCTAATGTTCATGCAGTCAGCACACAGGATTAATCATCTCTTCATCTTCAGCCTTGGTCGACGTCAAGATGTCGGACACGAACTTCTTGTGTTTTAGTCCCGTCTCTATGAATCAGTAGAGACCTGTGGAGCGATCGGGGTTCGGCGGTGGCTACCTTTCGGGCGGTGATGAGGTCGCGGCGGACCACACTGATACTATCTCTGATGCATCCGGGACTTGGGCCCTACCATGAGCGACTTCCCGTCAGCACGGCATGAAGTACTGGCGCCACGGCGCCCTTGGACCGGCGGACCATCTGGCTACGACACCGAACTTACTGGTTCTGCAATCACGGAGGTGAGCTGCGAAAACTTACGCGTAATGCTCGCTTAAAGCTCTTCATCGTGCCTTGTCCCTCCAATATGGAGGGTAGAACCTCCACTTGTGCCTATATTGACTATGTGTAAATTGGAAGTCCTGTGTCTCTTGTATACGTCTAATGCTATAATACTTTAGTCGTCTTAGCCCTTATCGATCAGTCTCTCTTATCCTGCGAGCTATATTTGCGAATAGTCAAGACCTCCTGTTAATTTATAATTTTCACGTTTCAAATTAAAACGAATATATCCATTTCCAATATATATCCATTTTTTAATCCTTACTAACGACCGCTAACACCTTTAAAGAAAATGAATTTACCCTTGTCATCAACAACAAGTATTAAATATTTTCTTGTCCGTTTTTCCAGAGCTTCTCTAGCTTCTAGCATGTCAGGAAAGCCGGATTCTCTTGGACAGGCAAATTAAGATGCCTCAAGTTTCGAAAGTTCCTTGGAAATCCTACTTCGAAAAAATGACAAAAAACATTAAGCCTGGCTATTTTTTCCTCCGATCCCTCCAGCCAGCTTGCTGAGCCGGCTATTGGTTAAAACTTTCGGAGAAAAGTTACTAGAGAAGAGGAGTGTGAAATAATTGGAAATTAAATTAAGTTAACTATGTTGTAAATCCATTTGGAGTTTCGATATTTAACTGGCGATCTGCAAGCTGCTTGACGTCGATATACGAGTGCATTGAAATTGACCAGTATTTATTGAAATAATTTTATTAGACTGCACTTGTGTAATCCCAGTTAAAAGAAACGGGCAAAAGTCTACAGACGGTTTGCAAAAATATTAACTAGGATATTACTGCAGTTGATGGCAATTTTACTATTACAAACTTCCCATACTCATATTAAATTAATAACAGCAATGCAATAGCTTAAGAGGAAGTTTTGAATTTCTAATCAATCATTATGAGTAGACAAAATGTAGCCAGTAGTGAGCCAGTTCTGATGACGCCATTCTCTCGAAAATTCTGAATTTGATCATAAGGTTATTTTGACATGAATTCAGACTGATGATATCTATGTATAAGTTGGAAAGAGAATATATTCATTGGAAATAGCATGTATTTTGATTAATTTTAATTTAAGTTAGATATTATTTGCTCTTTTCCTTCCGACACTAAAACTGTTAAGCTCTTGGTTGAGGCTAAATTATGAGGTTGAGGATTAATTATGCTCAAAGAATATTTGGAACAAGAAAGTAGCTTACCGATATCTTTCGCTGGTACATAAGAATCATTTGAAATACAAGTAAGAATTGAACTGCCTGGTAAACTAATATACGAGGAAAACGGGCGACTGAAGAACTGAATAAAAGGTCACGAGAAATAATATATAATAATAATTTCATAAGGTCCTGGTAATTTCCTTACCAGGTATATAATTATAATTTTCGTATATGGTATATAAAATAATAATTTCATAAGGTCCTGTATGGAATTACGATTACACAGTACACACAGCTTAGTTTGTTCACTGGTGGTTCTATAAAACGCATAGGAACAAGATATAACACCAGACGCAGTTCCCGCGACGGCTTGTGAAGAAAATAGCGGCATAAAAGAAAGGAGGTTGTCTCTGAATCCCTGATCAGGGCATTCCAGGTTCATTGCATTTTCTTTTTCATCAATATTTATACGATACGTATGTTATCGTATAAATACGACAACATAACATACGATAAGTACGTACGGATAAATACGGATAAGTAAGATCCGTATGTTACATATTTCAGTGTTGTAAATACGTGTACACATTGTTTGTATGTCTCTCAAGCGATGCAAAAAATGTGTCATGTTCGCTATGCATACATATTTTTTTCAAATGTCAAATATATTTCTTGTAACCTCTCCAATAACCACGAAAATTTAATAAATTACTTCCAAGAAGTAAGTAGCTCCAGTTTAAGAACCACTGCCTTTTTGCAAGAAACAAGGAAACAATGATTATTTTCTGTGGTTCAGCTCTCGATATGAATAATTCTAGCGAATGATAAAACTTCTTATTGCACATGTGAAAAAAAGTAACCACGGATGAACTTTCTACTAACGGCCATTAGTGCACATGTATATCTCCCTACAATAAGGATTTTTACTTGTTCCATAAATTCCCATCAAGATCAATTAAATTGTCGAATGTGCATACTTAAGTGACATGACATTTGAAAAGCCGAAGTATCCATGTTATGCATTATATATGCAACCATCCTATTGCAAATTTGCCTTTATCTTATCTGAAGAAGAAAATCCACAGAAACATTTCCGCTAATATCCGGCCGTATTATTCGAGATTATCATTTGCTCTGCACTATTTAAGGCAATAAATTTTCATATTAACGCTCATTTATCAATGGCTAATGTAAGTATCGAACTCATTCAATTCATTCACGAATATTCAAATTTGACCTCCACAATATTGTGGAATTCACAATATTGTGGAATTCACAATATTGTTTATACTTCCCACAACATTGTGGCTTCGGCTGGGTCGTTAAGCAGTTTTTGGGTAGTAAAAGATTTCGGGCTCTTGAGCAACTATGAAATATCAACAGTTCATCGCCATAAATAATGTATTTTACAAACACAATCTTTCGCCGTTTTGTGAATTTTCTTGCAGTAGTTTGCAAACAAATATCGTCGATAAAAAATTTGAAAACTATTCCCTCATCTCCCATTCGTCTCCATCACGCGCTTCTCTGACTTGTAGCAAAAAATCAAAGCCCATTCTGAAAATTTATTGAGCCATCTGTCGGACTCTGGAACCAGAGATGCTCAAAATCGAAGCACTGTCGATTGCAGTAGGTTCATGAAAACTCCATCATCTGATTTACAACTAATTGTGAAATCATTCCCTCCTCTGTAGCATGAGAGTTCCTATTTTCAAGCACTTTGTTAAGACTCTGATTTGAGACTAATTGAGAAACCTAAGAAATCGTACCTATTTTCAAGCACGTTGCAAAGACGTTCCCAAAACACATGGCGGGAACGTCAGGATCAAGTACGATATCTGAGACGTAAAGACCTAAAATATGTCGAAGGCTCAAACTCTAACATATAGCAACTCTAATACATCACAGAGATATCAACTTTAAAACATCACAGAGAAGTATAGCTCAAACACATCGCAGAGATATCAAGAGATAATCCGACGTCACAGACGTGGTGGCTCTAGCGATGTTAGATTTCTATTGTTTAAATGAAATTGATCTATAAACTTTAAACCCAATTACAGAACTAAAAATAATGCGCAACAGTGGGGAAATTTTAACGAATATTACGACTTTAAACAATAAAGAAAAGTAATAATAATTGTTAGCTTGAACTTTCAAAAGCTACTAACTTGTCAATTCCGGGCAATTCGAAGGCCATTATTGTGTCTGTCAAAGATTATCAATTTAACTTTGAAGATCATATACACAGCCGTGTATAAAAACGGTTTCTAATCTTTTAAAACAGTGTAAATTGTTGATGTGATACCAAATAAATTTATTTAAAGTAATGGAGTGGATGTCGGATTTTTCATGAAACCTACTGTATATCGTAAGTTTGCTTAAATCGCAAGGTCTCTTAGATTTTATATGCAAATAAAACGCAAAGCAAATTCACTATATATTTATTAAAACGGTTCGGGAACCAGCAAATCATCAGTTCAAATAATTTATAGAATAAAAATTACAATCATGTGTTATTGAGAGAAGTTTTCTGTTTAAAAATGTGCAGTGATTTCAAAATTCATAAATCCTAACCACCAGTGGTGGAACCGAGTAGGTTGGAATCACTGCCAGACACAGAAGAAATAACTTCGTGGCTCCATGTTATCCATCGGCTTTCGAAATAGTGAATGACCTGTTCAGAGTTGTGCACGGAAAATAATGCGCGCTTTAGTCACGTCGCACCGCTCGGCGTGAAGGCACTGAGCAGAGTGAGAAGGCCTGGAAAGTGGCAGGTTCGAACGAAAACTCCTTCAGAAACCCGGATGTAGAAGCTACGTGACGTCATTCCGACGTACGGTTTACAACGTCGGAATGACGTCACATATCAATATATTAGTGAATCTGAGTGCGTATAATTCCAGTCGTTGTATGATATTAGCTGGGATCTACATATATAGTGGTTCACAAACTTTTTCAGTACGTGACTGTGTGCGCGGTAGAAAAGCCTGTCATGATCTCAAGGCTCATACTATCGGAAATGCACTCATTTTCTTCATACATTATCAATATTATTCACGGCAAAGAAAAAGAAATTTACCGGCTTCTGATCTTTATATGCAGTTAACTGAGTCATAAAAGTTTCCATTTTACTTTATATATTTTAATAAGAAATATGTCTTAATACCTTGCTGAAAGTATCTCAATGAGCGGGTTCAAGTGAGTCAATTAAGACACGTCCCATGCCTGTTCTAGCGCAACCCGGTTTTGAGGATTAAATTTGATCATCAGGAGTGTCGAGAAACAACAGGCAAAGAAATTAAACATTCATAAAACTCTAATAATAATAACTCTAATCTAAAACTCTAATGTAATATTAATAGATATTTAATCGAGTATGCCCGATAATTCATTTTACTTAATTCGCTGGTCTTCAGTAAGCAGGAAGAATCCTCGTCCAGCAATTTAATCTGCCGCACTTTTCGGTCCTGAATCTCCACTTTGGCTGCAGTGTTGTTGACGAGCTTCTAAAACATCTTTCGAGTGCTAACAGGAAGATTAACCGCAGTGCATGGAAAATGCAGCTGGAAAAAGTCATATATTCAATCTCAGTTCATCAGTTGCACGAAAATTCACAAGGAATTTAAAAGCTAAGAAAACACCAAGCAAGTTCGCCATATCGATATTGAAAACGTTTCGGAGTCCAGCTCCTTCATCAGTTCGAAAAACTAAAAAGGAATAAAATCAAATTATTATATCAAAATTCAAAGACAGACATAAAACCTAAACAAGACCTAACATTTTATCGGGATTATTATATAGGGAAATCCCCGAAAATCCCGATTGTATCGGGAGTTTCGGGATTGCACGAAAATAGTGTCGGAATTCTTCTTCTACAGAGTTTTAATTCTTTCGTGAACTTTTCATGCAGATAACCTGTGAGGTGTTCTTCGTCGACCTCATATATTCATTAGAAAGAAGCAACGTATCTACTGTGGGATTTAATATTCTCGAGAATTGTATGTCAGTGAAAGCCTTGAGCATCACAATTCATTATAACGCTCAACGACATAATTGACTGTCAAGATCATCGGGTCCTGTGGTTATCCTGTCCATTTATGGGCAGAATGAAGAGTGAACAAAAACTTTGGCTGCAATCCGGCAAGATAAATTTTACATTTATAGGGACGCTTCATAACCATCAGAAATTGGCTTATAACGCCTTTGGGAGTCATGACTCACAGTTTGGGAGCCACTGATTTAGAATCTTATGTACCGTTGTGGAAATGGGAGAAGGAGGTTGAAATACAAAATTGAGATGTAGGTTTACTATTTGGAAAGTGTAAATTTTTAAGAGGTAAAAGTTTAAACTTCTTCAGAAGTCTACGTGAAAGTTAAATGTTTCAATGAAATGTAGCTGGAATCTTTGCTTAGTCAACAGCCGACAATAGTTAAAATATTATTTACTAGATTCGGAATGAATGGAAAAGTAATTACATGATTCCGATGACTGAATCCAGAAGGCCGTATTCGATAAAATAGAATTTATATATTTTAGGGGATAATAATACGGAATAACGGTGTGTTAGCATGTTTATTATATTATTAGCTTATTATTACATATTATAGTTTGCGACAGCATAATCTTTTAGTAATTGCATAGCTTTACCTTTCAACTAATATAATATTCTTTTCTAATGAAGGCTTAGAAAACTGTTACCTGAATAAGACATTGATAAACCGCAAAGTTTACTGATAACAACTAAATAACAGATGCAAAACAGAAACAGAAATCCAAGTGTAAAATGCAAACAAGTTTTGGTCTTAAATTATAATTTTTTATTTTACCTATCGGATTATTAGAGAAAACTTAATTAAGCAAATCAATATTTAGTTGAGCATGCATCGCGATTAGATGAATAGATGATTATAACATAACATAGTGATGTCGGCGCTGAAGCGTAGGCCTGATGTGGCCTGTCGCAGATTCTTTTCCTTATCGTGCCTTGTTCACACAGAAGATCTAAATTTGTGTCATTTGACCGGATCTTTTCATGACTGACGATAGTTTGAAGTAGCTACTAGACTACCACCGGATTCGATATGGTGCTAGGCATTTCAAATCTGAACATTTATTTTTCCATAGCTTTATCTAGTCTGTTCTTGAACGCGTTCATATCAATTTCTGTTATATCTGAAGAGATGCAGCGTTCATCCTCGAGGCAGTAAGTTCAGAAGATCATGCACACCAAGATCATGAAACACGATATATTTATACTAATCAAAGATATATTTCCAGCATCACTATGTTTGATTATTATTTCAGAAAAGGTAGGAATGGCTTTACTCGAGAGATTGTGCGTGATTTGTAACATTAGTGAGCTCTAAAATTTTGAGTTTCAGCACTAAACATTTCACATAACGTGGGAGGTGCGAAATAATTAAATTTTCGGTAGAATTATCTTATAATACTCAAAAATAATATAATCAAGCGTGAAAAATGCGTTTTGATAAACTGTTCAAATAATTAAGCAATTGAAATTTGAAATCTAATATTGATTGAGATATTAAATTTGATTTCAAACAAGGACCTGACTAGGAATGTAAAGTAATGTTTAATTAAAAATATAGTTCTTTTCACATACACTTAACCCTCTTTAGTGTTATGTTAAAAAATATCGAGTTGATAGAGTGATTAGGTTCACTAAGGTTCACTAAGACAGAAGCAGCGAGTTGAGAGTTCGAAACCTGCAATTAGTTGCGTAAACTTTATTCTATTTTGGTCTGTTGGGCGGATGGTTAAGAATGGATAAAAAGCCAACATGGCGTAATAAAACCTGGCACTCTTATACGATACTAATTTTACCTGCATAATATTTCAAACTTACCTCAGACTCTGTAGCCATTCTTGCAAAACGGAATATATGTTCCTTTCAATGGTCGGACATTTCTGAATCCGCTACCATGATCACTTTTTGGAACAACAGATTTTCTTTTAAAAAATAGCCTCGCAATCTGTATCAAAATTATAAGCTGTAATCCCAGGAAAATGTATATTTTAATATACATAAATATATTTAGCTGCTGAAGGTGAGGGTGTTGGCAGCAGGCGGCACGCCAGGGAACAGGAGCGACACGAAGCAAGACAGAAGATCGCACTTTTTCGTGGCTGGTGTTAGAGTAACGAGAAATAAAATAGTTTATGCTCCCGTGACAAATACATTGTGTGTCGTCTTAAGGATCTCAAATATAACATGTTCTCTATGTTATGTTCTCTATGTTATCCGTTAAGTGATTCCAACGAAATAATTTAATTGAATCTGATTGCAAATTCTGTTCGAATCGTTTTCCAATAAAGTAATCGACCAAATTATTTAAACTAAAGTGCGAAATAATAGAGTTTTGCTAAAAGGACCTTGTCAATACTGTGAGGATCATTAGAAAAAATATAATGCATGAATCGTTTTCTAATAAGGTAATCGACTAGATAATTTAAATCAAAGTGTGAAATAATAGAGCTAAGCGAAAGGGACCGTGGATCACTGTGAGGATCGTTCGAAAAATATAATGCAGAAAATTCCAAATTGCAGGAGCTGAAAATCCCGCATATACAATTATTTTTGTATTTCGAACTTTGAATGATATTTTACATGGTTAGCTTGACTACTTACTGAAGTCGAAGCAAAACAAGAAACAAAATTCTGTATTCAAGCACTGCTGCGAACACTCATTTGGGGGACAGGTTCTGGTAGTAGCGGGCGCTGGAGGTGTTCAGGAGACATCTAGAGTGGAAAGTTGTTGCTGGAATCTTCATGGAGGAAATATTTATAATACATATAAATATTTTTAGTTTATATGTACGGAGGATAAGACTGTATAAGAATAAAATAAGAACATAGTCAAAGTAATATCATCATGAAAACAGATCACAAATGATGATTATTACCAAATTATAAGTTAAGCCTAACATAGCCAATGCTTGAAATTAGGTGCGACATAGACAAACTTAGAAAGAGTTTTTTTATTTATGAGATTGGAACATTTCCCATTAATGAAATTCCTTGTAGTTTTGAGGAAACAATTCATTAGAGATCAGTTGTGGGAATTTATAA
>NW_025932987.1:0-1118 GCF_000764305.2 Hyalella azteca
GTGAAAATTGAATATAAATTTTGGCTTTAAACTAACCGAATGATAATTTTCAAAGGAACTATATATTCACCGCGGTGCTCACTATATACCGGACGGGTAACGTGTAGACTTGCGCTCTTCATAACTTCTTGTCGCTCTCTGTATTAACGGCCACCATAAGTACAATAATGGCATTTGCAGTCACTATCAGTATGTTTATAGTATTTACGATCATCATCAGTATGCTGGGGCCATACTTTCAAAACTCGCTAAGTGAACGTAAGTACTTACGCTCTATTTTCTTGTCTGTGATTGGTGGATTTTGCTTGAGAGGCCGTCAATGATTGGCTGATGTACTTACGATCTCTTAACTTTTTTTTGAAAGTATGGACCCTGGTATTTACGATCACCATCAGCATGCTGGTATTTACGATCACCATCAGCATGCTGGTATTTACGATCACCATAAGCGTACTTATGATCTTTTTAATCACACTATTTTTTAATTTGCGACCACCATGAGAATACGTATGATATTTACGATCACCTTGAGAATACTTACGGTACTTACGATCACTTTAAGCAACCCAGGAAGCAATAAATCAGCCTTGAGGATTCTTGACGATCACCAAACGTATAACTTATTACATTCCATATCATATTCAGCAAACATGCTATTTATGGTCACCTTTCATGTACATATTTTATTCCAGATAAAATTTAGCAGATATTTAGCAATAAGTGTGCTCTTTACGATCACTTGAAGCATACTTATTGTATTCCAGCTCAAATTTATTAACCACATGGTATTTACGATCACCATACATTTATTCCAGAATAAATCTAGTAAACTCATGGTATAAACGATGACCATACATTTACTCAAATACAGAACATATCCAATAAACACATTGTATTTATTATCACCATACGTTAACATATCCTATTCTAGAACGAATTCAATAAACACATTGTATTTATTAGCACCATGCGTTTACACATTCTATTTTAGAACAAATGCAATAAACACGTAATATACACATCCACTTTAATTCATACTCACCAGCTGGGGCCGTACTTTAAAAACTCGCTAAGTGAACGTAAGTACTTACGCTCTATTTTCTTGTCTATGATTGGTG
>NW_025932988.1:0-308 GCF_000764305.2 Hyalella azteca
GTAATGGTGAGGGAAGAATAGTGGGGGTGGAACAGAGGGGGTGTAATGGTGAGGGATGAACAGTGGGGTGGAAGAGAAGGGGTAATTGTGAGGGAAGAATAGTGGGGGTGGAAAACAGAGGAGTAATGTTGAGGGAAGAATAGTGTGGGTGAAAGAGAGGGGGTAATGGTGAGGGCAGAATAGTGAAGGGAGGAAAAGAGGTAGTAATGGTGAGGGATGAATAGTTAGGGAAGACTATAGTGAAGGTGGAAAACAGAGGAGTAATGGTGAGGGAAGAATAGTGAGGAAGGTAGGGGAGGGTAGTGTCA
>NW_025932989.1:0-441 GCF_000764305.2 Hyalella azteca
TCAGGTGGCGCTCGCGCTTCAGGGAGTGCGTCGCGCCGCGGCGGACGGCATTTCCAGCCCGAACAAGGACGGGGACATCAGGACGTCTTCGTCGGTGCCCGGTTTGAATCGCGACATGATTGCTGCAGCGATGAAGACTCTCGCTGCCGGCGTGGCTACGCATCCGGTCGGTTCGTACCCAAGGCTCCGGTGCTTGCGTGATGGAGCTCTATTGATGACCGCCTACGCGTGCATGCTGAGGCGTTCCGAACTTGTTTCGCTCGTCATGGGTCATGTGACGCCAACCAGAGACCCTGAAGCGCCTGGCTGCATGGATGTGTTTGTTGCCAGAAGCAAGACCGATCCGTTCGGCGAAGGCGTCACCCTTCTGCTGCCGGCCCGTGGCGCGCGCTGGCTCCATGCATGGCTCGACGAGTCAGGTGTGCGCACCGATGGTCCTTC
>NW_025932990.1:0-7039 GCF_000764305.2 Hyalella azteca
TTATTCAACGTTGACCCACTTATTCAACGTTGACACACTTATTCAACGTTGACCCACTTATTCAACGTTGACCCACTTGCAGGTCCTAAATTCGTTGCTGGGTTTCGTCATCATCCTCATGCAGATGAAGGACGAGCTCAAGAAGCTGCCTTGAGTCGCGCTTGAGAAGCATGAATCAAAATAATTATTATGACCAGTGAATATAAAAAATAATTTAATAATCAATGAAAGTTAATTATTAGCTTACATGTGGTATTTATGGTATAAGTATTTCTATCCACACTATGCAAGCAGACAACCGCGTCGCCTAATTATAGCAAAAATTACAATATTTTATCATGAAATAATTTATTTTTTAAATTTAATCTCTTTATTTCAATACAGCGATAGAAATCAGAAAGCCTAACGACCGCTTGATCATTAATAACACATATGAAACATTATTTTTAGTTGAAAGACTTTATTGTCATTTAAGTTAAATATTTTTCCCAAATAGTAATTGTAATTCTATTAGGGATAAAGGAACCTTAACTGCGATGGTCAAAAAGAACAAATTATTGTCTAATTTTCAAGCCACTTTATTGGAGTATCTTTAAATACATCAAATCAAAATTGGATTGAGCATTAAGTGAACCATAATTCTTTTAGGGATATTTACCGGCATGTATCTTATCTGTTCTTCAATTAAGTGTACATTGAAAATAATTTTAATTGGTTCCTTATAATGGTTCAATAAAGTAAAATCCTTTTTTTTTATATGATTATTATTCAAAATTTGAGAGTTTAAGTTCGTTTACGCATTTGGTTCTGTATATTTTATAATAAATATTAATGTTTTATCGTTCATTACAAACATATCGATTACTTTTAAAATTACAGTATAGTTTTTGGATTCATTTGTTATAGTCTAATCATCTAATCGCGAAAATGTTCATACAAGTTATGATTTCTCTAGCATTTGGGACCAGCTTCAAAATTCACCTTCTCTTACTTATTTAAAAACCATTAAGAAATATCACCAGACTCTTGAATCAGACGGTCTTGTCATATCATTTTTAACCAACGCTGGTTTTATGTGATTAGAAATATAATTTTTAATAACTTTTATGATTACTAAATTAATATGTGCGCATTATAATCTATAGACAGTGCGATAGGGTAACAGAAGACTACGGCTAGAAAATGTAGATGAAGGAGAAGAGTTTATTGATATGGGCATCGCAAATCTGTTTAACATCTAATACGAACAGTGACCTTATATTTATCCAGGAAATATATTTGAAATGATACTCAATTTTATGCCCTCGCCCTTTTTAGCGCATTTTCTCATTTATGAAAAAAATGCACTTGTGTGCTCGCCATGTCCATCTGTCTGTCTGTCTGTCTGTCTGTCCGTCTGTCTGTCCGCCCGTCCGTGACCTCCAGTTTTCGTCGATGAGAAAATGCGCTCTCTGTCACTCACTGCAGTGAGTACTTAGTTATATTCCTCGAATACTCAACGTTCCGTTGCTAACACATCATAAGTTGGAGCCTTAATATTCATTTATAGTTTCCCAGCTTTACACTCAGAGAACTGAAGAGACTTTGTCCAAATATCAATGCAATTTATGTCCTTGTACGGGTCATTCACTCGACATGAGGGCGTATCCGCGCTAAACCCGCTTTCTGCACATGTGTATGACGTCACTATTCATCGTTACTATTATTTACTTACTATTACAGCACGTTACTATTATTTATTTACTATTACTGCACGGTACTATTATTTATTTACTATTACTGCACGTTACTAATATTTATTTACTATTACTACACGTATTATTATTTATTTACTAATACTGCACGTTACTAATATTTATTTACTATTACTACACGTTACTATTATTTATTTACTACTACTGCACGTTACTATTATTTATTTACTATTACTGCACGTTACTATTATTTATTTGCTATTACTACACGTTACTATTATTTATTTACTATTACTGCACGGTACTATTATTTATTTACTATTACTGCACGTTACTATTATTTGTTTGCTATTACTACACGTATTATTATTTATTTACTACTACTGCACGTTACTAATATTTATTTACTATTACTGCACGTTACTATTATTTGTTTACTATTACTGCACGTTACTATTATTTATTTACTACTACTGCACGTTACTAATATTTATTTACTATTACTGCACGTTACTATTATTTATTTACTATTACTGCACGTTACTATTTATAAACTAAAACTGAGCCATTCATTTAACTGAGTGTATTTCATCCCTCAGCGTAGCTGACTCGGCAATTCTTGAAGCGGCAACGGTCTGTTTGCTTGCTCGGTTCTGAAGTAAACAAAGGATGTTTATTCCCTTGATTTGGATGTCTAAATGTAAACACGAACCATGTAAGAAATCTTCTCCTCCGCCAACATGATTCGAATTCAATGTATAAATTGATGAAAAAATTAAACTTTAGGTCTGAGGATTGCGATTCCTTAATATTTTGTGTTCAATTCTACCATTCATATATATTGATTCTTTAAGATTCTTTAGTCATTGAATTATGTATTTTGTTGTTCATGAAGATGTTCTTCGAAATGTGGACCAAGAATGTGAATTTGAATCTTTTGCTTATCCTTTTTTCGGAATTTGAGGCAAGAGATTTTAATGCTTGTATTTACTCAAAGCCAGTGTCAACTACACATTTAAACTTGCGTAGGAACAATAATTATAACATTGTAGTTAAGCAATCACCTAACTAGTGTTGTCTAATATAGTGAAAGTAAACAAGCACTCAATTAGTGCTGACTGTTATAGTGAAAGTAAACGATCACTCAACGAGTGCTGACTGTTATAGTGAAAGTAAACAATCACTCAACTAGCGCTGACTATGGTAGTGAAAGTAAACAATCACTCAACTAGTGCTGACTATAACAGTAGAAGTTAACTAACCCTGATCTCATGACAGCTATGGCAGTGAATGTATATTAACATCTAACTAGTGTTAGTTATTGAATGGAAACAAATACTCACCGACTGCCAACTACCACCGTAAAACTTTAAAAAAATTGATTAAGTACATTGGAACATCAATCACGTAATAATCTAGCACAGTTGGGAGGTATATTCGCTTATGAGGGGTGTGAAGGGTTTTCTCATGTGAACCTGACATACAATTTTAGATTCGTCCCATTCCCTAGCAAGCGTAACTAACTAGGGCGCTGCTACAGGGTGCGCCACAGAAACTTACTTATTTGAAAAAATTCCTGTGCGGTTAGTTGGTCGGGTAGAGGGGCGAGAATGGGTGCATCTGAAAGGGAAAGTTCCCAAGTTTGTTTCTCAAAGTTTCTCAAATAAATTTGCTGTAGTGCAAGAATTAACTGAACACGATTTTGTTGCCCCTCAAAATGCATGTAAAATGCTGGTTGACAACCTGCCTGAAGACGCGGTAAGCTCGTTACAGGAACATGATCGAGGAACTTTTTCTTCCAAGACTCGAAGAAATGAACTTTAGGAACGTGTGGTTTCAGCAAGATGGAGCCACAACACACACATCACGAGACTCGATGAATTTGTTGCGACATCATTTCCCCGACCGCCTCATCTCTCTCAGGGGCGATCTCCAATGGCCGCCACGCTCTCCAGGTTTGACTCCATGCGATTTCTTTTTGTAGGGATATTTGAAATTTCTGGTTTATGTCGATCGACCACGGACCATAGCACACCTCAAGAAGAACATTCGCGACGTCATTGCCAAAATACCGATTGACATGCTGCATAGAGTGGAAACCATTATAAAAAAAAGCGACTTCATTAGTTTATGCACAATGGAGGCCGTCATTCATGAGATTTAATTTTCAAAACTGTATGAAAAAAATTTGGGATACTGTTTTCTCGAATAAAAAAAATTAAAACAATAACTGAAGT
This sequence comes from Hyalella azteca, assembly GCF_000764305.2. Taxonomy (NCBI): domain Eukaryota; kingdom Metazoa; phylum Arthropoda; class Malacostraca; order Amphipoda; family Hyalellidae; genus Hyalella; species Hyalella azteca. The sequence continues at coordinate 3,932 of NW_025932990.1, forward strand.
ACTTTTGTTTTTATTGACCTTTCAAATAAGTAAGTTTCTGTGGCGCACCGTGTATTAGCATAGGCAGTCATTGTACGACGAAAGCTTTTACTTATAGACAAACCGAGCTTATCCCCAATAATTTGGTAAGGCAAGCCACTGTATTCGAGGCTATTTTACTGACTTGTGTTTGTACAATTATTGTATATATATGCACGTTTTATATTTCGTCATTAGGTGTTTAGTTTTGGTTTTAATAAAAGTTTCGACTTCACCAGAAACCGTTGGCAAGTAACTTCACTCCACGCGTGTCAAATTATTTTACCCACAAAGAAGAGTCTGTCTACGAAATTCTTCGCGAGGGGCTAGAGCACACAATTTTCCGTTCTTGTTTTATTAAATTCGGTTTCTGTATCAGCAAATAATATGCAAAAATGAAATGGTAGTATCATTTAGTAATTTATTTCTTAGCTTTAATCATTACGAACATAGGTCACGACATAAAGCAGTTGAACATAATAAAATGAATGTTCAGAATTGAAAAACACGTAGCAAATATTTCCTTCTCTTAACTATCGAGCACCAAACTCAGATTAGAGAGACTAACAAAACCTCCTACAGGTACTTTGTGCCTGACACGCTCGCCCCAGACGAACGGGTTACACAAAATGTGTACTTGATGAGAAATATTTATAGTTTAACAACTTTGAAACATTAATCAAACTAATACATTAATCTTGCACTGTGCAATATTACTCGTCGTAGACGAACGGATTACAGAAAATGTGTACATGATGAGGAAAAGTTTAACAACTGTGAAACATTAATCATAGAGTGCATTATTCTTGCAATGTTGACCTATTATTTGACTGAATATTAGTTGACCTATTATTTGACTGTATATTAGTTGATCTAATATTTGAATGAATATTGGAAGGCCCATTATTTGACTGAATATTAGTTGACCTATTATTTGACTGAATATTAATTGACCTATTATTTGACTGAATATTAGTTTATCTAATATTTGACTGAATATTAGTTGACCTAATACTTGACTGTACATTATTTGATCTAATATTTGACTGAATATTAGTTGACCTATTACTTGACTGTAAATTAGTTGATCTAATATATGACTGAACATTAGTTGACCTATTACTTGACTGTATATTAGTTGATCTAATATTTGACTGAATATTAGTTAATTTATTAGTTGACTCGCCGTGTCTGGATGGTACAATTTCAGTATGTTTCAGTATATTGTATAGTATCAGGATCATCCAGGTGCTAAGGACCCACTGCTTCAATGCTAGACAGGTAATTTATAAGTTGACCTTTAAGTATATGTTATTGCTGAACTTATTTAATGTATGATTGTCTTCGGCTTCAGGTTTATTACTCGAGTACCTGATGTTGACCACGTTGTGATCAGGTAGAGCATCTTGGTGAGCTGCTGTGGTGCAGTGGTGAGAGACTCAGTCTCTCGCACGCAGCTCCCTGGACCGAGTCTCACTGAGGACAAGTACTTACACGAAGTCACGAAGTTCAGCTCATGGCCAAATAAGCCTTTCATCTAATTCTGGTGGATAAATGAGTACCTTGCTTGTCCAGTGTGTTGGGTAATGCAAATATGGTTCTGGCGCGGAGTATTGTCTTTATAATCCGCAGCCAGTGCAGTATTTAGGGGCAGTATTTTGTTAAGTATATTTATACTTATTGTGAATATATTTAATTGTTATTATCAATGGTTCTTCATTAGCAAGTATTAATGTTATTGCTTCGAGTAACAAAACAATTCCCCTATTCATGCGCGGAGTTAAGATGTCAAGATCTAATGCAATTTAGGCAATGATGGAGGAAAATTTATCATGTATAATTTCATATCGATGTTCAAATATTTTAACTTACTGATATTGACGATTGATCTATTGAATTTTCCACATCGCCACTATAGTATGTGGCTCCTACACGAGTATGTGGATGTTATTTATTAATGCGCTTTTAACAAAGCACTATTTTTGTGTATATGTTGTGAGTGCCTAGCATCGTCTTTTATAATTAAAATGAAAATTAGGAACTGCCCACCAGCAAATAACGATGAAAAATCTTTCAAGCGACTTGAATTCAGAAATACAATGTTAATTCAACTTTTATTCCACGTCAGTTGCCTGATGACTTGGGTTCGATGGGGCATTAGAGGGCCGTACAGGGACAACAAAAGTGCCCGCATGGCTTCTGTGAATATTTCGAGGCTAGACTGATCTTGCCAAAGTTATCAATTGCAACATTGGCAAATGGACTTCAATCTGCTAAAGTTTTGCCCCAACGTCTTTGCTTAAGCGAAAGAGATTCCGGGCTCTGAAGTTTGGCAGATTTAGCGACTTGAAGAAGGACTGAAGCGATTCAAGCTGGAAGAAATGATGGATATTTTGACGATTTTATTAAAGGGCATTGAATTTTATCTATGAAAGAGATTTTTGGCACAGAGAGATTTTTAACCCAAATAACCTACACGAAGTCACGAAAACTTTAACTTTCATCAGGAAGTTACTGACTGGAGTCACCAACTTCTTTTTATAAGCTGTGGTATGCATAAATTATGATCCATTACTGGTCTTAGATCGACGATAAATAGGCTGAGTTGAATGATGAAACTTTTTCATTTCATTCACGATACTCTCATACAATCTCTTGGATTGGCGGACAAAATATTTTTGCCTCTGTAAATGTTTTCACTATTCACTATTCATCCATATTTTGTATTTGTTTCTAGGCTTCCAACAGCCCATTATTTTTCGCTGCTAATTCCATATTGATTAAAAAAGCATCAACTCAACCTATGGTAAACCAATAAAAATGCATTTAAGTAGTTGTGCCAACATTGGCGATGAGGCAAAGGTCAAGACAGAATAGAATAGATTAGAAGTGTCGGCGTTGAAGAAATAGGCCCATGGCCTGTTGCCGATTCTTGAACTTTTCGTGACTTGATTCACAAGGGATCCGGCCTTTGGAACCCGATCTTTCCATAGCTGACGATTGATTGAGATAGCTGCTGGACTTTTTGCCTGGTCCGTAATTTGCTAGGCATTTTAAGACTGAACATATGCTCCTGCATAGCTTCGTCTA
>NW_025932990.1:7334-158938 GCF_000764305.2 Hyalella azteca
CGGCCAGTCGTACATTATGTAAAACAGCATCAACTAGGCCACGGACGGAGTGGAGTGACGATATGAACGCAGGGAGCGCGATGTCCTTTGACATACGGATACCCAGACCTCCCAGCCGGACCGGTAACACAGCTTGTTCAAGAGATTCGCGCTCGAAGCCGACATTGGTGATGGTCGAAAGGGCAGAAACCAACACCTCATCGAACCGCTCCAAATCACCTACCCGCGTATATGCAGGAGACGCACGTAGGACATACTGGAGTTTAGGTAGAGCGAAACAATTCTTTAAACGCGTAAATGCTTGATGACTATCAATTAATTTTAAACGCTCCACCATCCTCTCCACCATCTCCAAAACGTTGGCTTTGTGGCCGGAAGAGAGACCCAGGATTTAACTCTCTACCGCCTGACATGAATCACCGGAGCAATATTGTCACAAGCCTACTTTCCAAAAATGATACGTTCTAGTGAACGCAAAATGACTTGAACTGATGGTTGCCGCCACGTACGACAACTTTAAAATGTTCTCTGTTGCGTACAAACGTCCTCATGTTTCTACACTCGATAGTTTACGTATAATTTAAGTTGAAAGTTATGTTCCCGGAGAGTGACATATGGCAGTAGTGGGTTAAAAGGGCTGATTCAGGAATCATAACCTGAACCCACTCTAAACACGGCCATCAACTCTTGACTCTATTTTACATCTCTATATAGAACCATTTGCTGCTCTCTTATTCTCTTTATTGAGCGGTTCTAGGGTCTCCGGAAAATTATTTGTAAGTAAAAATGATGGACCGTATGAATTCTATTATTTTATATAGAAATGGAGGCCGAATTATATGAACGGTTCCTTGAATAATAAATTTATCAAAATTAACCAATTTGCTATTTCCCTAGCAGGATTTTATCCTATCAATTGCAGAAGAAAAAAGACAAATGAAGCGAAATTCGATAACATCTCGATAACTGTGAATACAGTACTCTGACTTAGTGATAAGGAATGGTGCAGTCAACATAATTCAAAAGTTTTCATAATTTATCTAAGGATGAAAGACGACTCAATAACGTTGTTTATGGTTGCAATCAAGTACAATCCCAAGCTATTATACTGACGTTGTATTGTTTTATGTAATTTTCTTCGCCTTAACATTGATTTTTATGCGCGTGTCAACCAGCCTCTCTATTGTACATGGTTGCAGGCGAGTATTCGTGTCTTATGTAGTGCAATTTCTGATGATTATTTCAAATAGCAACAATGTTGTTGAAACCATTGTTTCTTTGTGCAGCCTTTTATCCTAATTGAATTCTTTGGGGCGGCCTGAAATCCTTCAACATCTGACAATGGAAAAGTAAATGTTTAGAATATTCATGCATGAGCTTATGCAATCAAGTTGAGTCCTGATAATGTTTGCCATCCAGTTAGTATGGCGAATTGTTCTGTTATTAAATATCGATCATACAAATGCTAGAATCGATGAGTTCGCCTTGGAGACAAATCCACATGTTTCAAGTGTCAGTGTTGGCCTGTGTTTTACTGGGAGAAGATCGAATTCAGTATTATAATCTTGTCTCAAAGTTTATCGTTTTGTCAAAGATGAATTCCTTAACACTGAGACAGTATCTATTGAAGATACTTGGCTTACTTCGATTCGATATTTTTGAATTCAGTGCGCAATCGAACGCATTTTGGTTGCTTTACGCGATAATTTTCCACACTTCAACAATGATTCTTCAGATATTCAGATCTGAAGACAATAAGAATCCTGTCAGTTTACTTTTCCATGCAAGTACAACTTTGGTGACAATACTTAATATAATTGGTCTGTTATCGGTAGCTTTGAGAAGCAAGGGCTTGGCTAAAATACTCATATTTTTCGAAAACAATAACAGCCTGCAAAGTGACACTGTCAAGTCAACCAAATTCTCTACTCTCCTATTTATAGACGGCGTTTCATTGGCCTTTATAGTCACAGTCTCATCAGGACATTTCTTTTACTGGTCTCTTAGAGGTAGTCTATATTCGAACCCTTTCCTTAACTACCTCACAAAAGTATTGGAAGGCTTATCGTCGGCCGGCGGTATCGCGGCGCTGGCAATGTTTCGTGTGACCTGCCTGAACGTCGTGCGTGTCCTGCGTGGTCGCTGCCACGCTCTGTGCACGAATATTACGAGGGATCAACTCAGCGCTGGAAAATACACGCGTTTCGAGAAATCACTTATTAGTGAAGCCCAGGAACTGGAAAGATACATTATTAAGGTGAGATTAAATAAAGCTACTGAATCGTAGCTATGAGGTTCAATATTTGTTAGGTCTGTGTACTTATTTATTTATCGTGTTCAGATGAATCGTTTCTATCGATTCATCCTAATGTTTAGATTCTCTTTATAACATGAGTATACGGATGGACTTCCACTCTCAAAGACTTCATTACTTTCTAATTCTAGAGCCAGTATTTGTACAAAAATAGCTCATATTCAGAATTTCCCTTCTTTCGCTAATAATGTTTACATTCTACATTAGGCATTTTATTGGTTAAAAAAACCTCGGTAATGACATGTTAGAATGCACGAAACAAGAGTATTCCCAAGCCTGGAAACTGAATTAATATCATATTTCTGAATCTGAGCCACATGAATTGCCAGCAAAGAATAATTAAATAAAACAATATATTTATCTACTTCAGGTAGCAGAGAAACAGCAGGACTTCCTCGTCAGTGTCGGGACGTTCCTGACGGTGCGGATGGTGGGCAGCGTGCTGCTCATGTCCGTCTTATATATATAAATAAAACAATATATTTATCTACTTCAGGTAGCAGAGAAACAGCAGGACTTCCTCGTCAGTGTCGGGACGTTCCTGACGGTGCGGGTGGTGGGCAGCGTGCTGCTCATGTCCGTCTTCACAGCCCAGGCGCTCACGGCGCAGACGTGGCAACCTGCTGCTGGGGCGGCCGTCTTTTGCTTGTCGCTGCTATTTATCTACAGCACCGGCGATGCGTATTGTGCTAATGTACGTCGATATATAGAAGTATCTACAGCACCGGGGATGCGTATTGTCTTAATGTACGTCGATATATAAAAGTATATAGCCGAGGAGGTACGTATAATATTATTGTACGTCGATAAATAAAAGTATATATAGCACCGGGGATGCGTATTGCGTTAATGTACGTCGATATATAGAAATATATGGCAGAGGGGAGGTACGTATAATATTATTGTACGTCGATAAATAAAAGTATATATAGCACCGGGGATGCGTATTGCGTTAATGTACGTCGATATATGGAAATATATGGCAGAGGGGGTACGTATGATATTATTGTACGTCGATAAATAAAAGTATATATAGCACCGGGGATGCACATTGCGTTTATGTACGTCGATATATAAAAGTATATAGCCGAGGGGGTACGTATAATATTATTGTACGTCGATAAATAAAAGTATATATAGCCGAGGGGATACGTATGATATTATTGTATGTCGATAAATAAAAGTATATATAGCCGAGAATAATTTATGTCGATATATACAAAATGTTTAGCAGTGGGGATACGCATTGCATTGAGGCACGTCGATATATAAAAGTATATATCGCAGAGGGAATGCGTATACGTTGATTTATAAAACTATACGTATTGCTCAATGGATACGTATTCTATCAATGTACGTTGATATATAAAAGCATATATCATAAGGGATACGTATACGTCAATTTATAAAATTATACAGCAAAAAGCGACCTTTAGTTTTATTTAGCGACGTTTCGAATATACAATATTCATTATCAAGCACGTGAAGGCTTTTGCAACACTTGAAATTTAACTTTTGGAATAGTAGTACAAATCAAGGGTATTGCGGATACAGTTTGAAAACTATATTTAAAATAAGTGCATAAAAAAGTTTATAATTTAAAATTGCCTAAAAGAAAGGATTTTGCCGAATTACACTAGTCTATTCACAAAAAGCGTAGCAACGGGGATACGTATATTGCCTTGAGGTATGTCAAGGAATAAAAGTATAAATAGCATAGAAGGATGTGTTATGCCTTAAGGTAACTCTATAGATAATATTATTATAATATATAAATGCATATTATCTTATGATGCGACTGTCAATGAAAATTACTCCAGCACCGGGGAGGCCAATTGTCTCAGGCAGCGGATAACCTCTGTTGCTAATCTATCAAGCGATTGGCTGAATTATCAAGTGAATGACTAAAGTATCAATGATTGGCTGAAGTATCAAGTAATTGGCTGAATTATCAAGTGAATGACTAAAGTATCAATGATTGGCTGAATTATCAATGATTGGCTGAATTATCGAGTGAATGACTGAAGTATCAAGTAATTGGCTGAATTATCAAGTGAATTGCTGAAGTATCAATGATATGCTGAAGTACCAATTAAATGACTGAAGGTGCAAGAGGTTATCACTCAGAAAAGAGATGGATACTTTGTCCCATTGACGATGCACTACCTACCTTTCTACGGGCCATCCTGAACCAGTCTCGGCTAGTGCTGTAGGGAGGAAATGGTGTCATTATTTGGACGACGAGTTCAATTCATTTTTATCGCAAAAATATTCTTCATTATTTGAATAAGTTATATGCACATATAATTTTAATTTCAAATTTTAACTTCCATTCTCTTTGCCTGGATTAATATGGTTTTTCAAAACAAAATATTCCCGTATCTACAAAATTTGAGGAAAACACTCACAAGAAATCATAACCTCATAAAAGTTTACACGGCCTTTTAATTTTTCATATGTTCCATGACTCTGTTTTAAGCAACAAATGAAATTTACGATAAAATGAATAAAACAATTCAATAAATAGATTCTACCATAACATTTAGAGTTATGGCAGCGTTTACTGTTAATGAATTAAGAGCTTTTTGTAAGATATATGAGCAAAATTCAATAAAACAACAATTAAAACAAAATCTATTGTCGCAAAGATCTTAGATGTCATAGAAATTTGATGCAGTTGTTCTATGTTCAAATCAAACAGTCATTTTTTTAGGCAGCTTTGTCACATTTATGCATTTATTTATGTGATCGTATATTTTATGTTTAATTATAACACAGTGTATTTCCAAGGCTACCATAGCAATAATTTTTCATATATAACTTCATATTAAATTACGTCAGATGGAGGAGGTATTGGAGGAACTGCGCGTGGCGGCCATCAGCTTGGCGGACGTGCAGCTCAGGACGCAGGTATAGAACAGTTTATTAAATAATTTAATTAAGACGAATAGAAGAGTTTAATAATTAATCTAATTAACCCTCTACCGCCCCATGTCACTCTCCGGGAACATAACTTTCAACTTAAATTATACGTAAACTATTGAGTGTAGCAACCTGAGGACGTTTGTATGCAACAGAGAACATTTTAAAGTTGTCATACGTGGCGGCAACCATCAGTGCAAGTCATTTTGCGCTCACTAGAACGTATCTCTTTAGGGAAGTAGGCGCGTGACAATATTGCTCCGGTTACTCGTGTCAGGCGGTAGACGGTTAAGTCGAATAGAGCAGTTTAATTATTAATAAATCTACTTCATCATTATCATAAAAATATTAATTAGCATTCTCTACTGTGTAGACATTCATTTACTGCCCAATTGTTATTTTCAGATAACTTGCGAAGTTCCATTTAAAAAATTGTGGTTTTCAGGTTGAGCTACATTAAAAATCATATTCTCTTCTGGTTAGAATTAAATTATGTGGTTGAATAGATAAGCGAAAGAATTTTTACTTCTGCTTTTGTATAGGGTGTCCAGTTTTGGGCACCGTTAAATCATTCTTGTACGCAGATGTTTTCACTTTCAACTTAAAATAGAAGCTGTTTTTAGTGCTTTGGTAGGATATTCTAACTTGATATTTTAAAAAAGAGGATGGAAAATTTCATGTTTACATTTGTTTTTCTCCATTTATGAGTTTAATATATGCATTTGTCAAAGATCGCGAGCATTGTAACCCGACTGGAAAAGATGGCGCCGGTGACAATCGGTCGGGCGTACAGCCTGACGCGCGGCTCCCTCATCGCCGTGAGTGTCCAATTCAGTAGCACTCACACTTCACTCACAGAAATGAGCGAGACTTTGTCCAAATAACGGTACACTTATTGCTTTTGTGATCGTAATGCTGACCCAGCTTAGCCCAATGCTGCGTACGTTCTATACTCACGCTGTGGGTGAAAACTAATGTAATTATTTGCACAATTTGAGCTAATAATTTTTTGAGCTTGAACTGTATGAAATACCACGTAAGTTGAAGAAAATATGTTTATCGTGAACCGTGTACTATATTCAACTCAAAATATAAGTTTCTCCTGTAATATCAAAATAACGTCCATGTTCACTTTCTCCAGAGTTGATAGCATAGCCCATTGAACACTCATTCATCTTATTAGGCCTACAAATTTAATAAACGAATTAACTTCAATAAAAAATTATTTCAATGGCAAAATATTCAATGATAATCAGGTATTTGATTTCAGGTGCTGCATTCCGTGCTGGGTTTCGTAATCGTCATCATGGAGATGCAAGATTCAAGTGTTAAAGATACCATACCTCAAAGTGCATGAAAAGATTCTCGAATATATACGTTAAAAAAATCAAAAACGCGTATAAATGTCGAACACAAAAGCAAAAAATGAGCTTGTTAGTAATCGTTTGGCGAAATTCTTCAACAGTAATCGAAAAAATTTTGCATCAACCTGTTGAGCTGAATCAGCCAAAGATCAAATAAAATTCTGCGATACAAAGTATTTACAAAAAACTAAAGCTACAATTTCCAAGTAACTTCCTAATAAATAGCTTAGTAATAAATACCTCCTAATGATATAGAAACAATAAATATTGAGACCACACCAGGTCACAATATATTACGATCGAGCAGCTTTAGCTCAAGATCCGCGATGAATTCACAGGCCGCGTCACACTAATGACGTCAAACTCTACAAGACCGTCACAACCATTGTGATGGAGGAACCCACCAGCATCATTGCAGGTCATCTCAACGAACGGCAGTACATTATTGCAGGTCATCTCAACGAACGGCAGTACATTATTGTAGCCATAGTTACGTACATATACTCTACGTACAAACACTCGCACATTCATGCACATAGACAATTCGACTATATTTTTTCTTCTTGCATGAATAGATTATATCAAACTTCAGTGTAGTTCGTAATATATTTTTGTGAATTTTTATTTATTAATTATGTAAATATGTTAATTGATTAATTAATAAATGAGTTTGAACTATTTGTAAGACTCTAATGTCGCAGAATGACGATGATGATCACTAAAAAATTGTGTGCATAAAAAAATAAATATTTGTGTTCAGATTGAGGTGTACACGCATAGAAATTAATGGTTAATGTATTCAAATTGTGACACACTTTCTGCGCGTAGCACTGACGCGCCTTTATGTCAGACCTATTTTGTCCTGGGTGACCACACAAGTTCTGGTCAATAAGTTCATCGATATTTTTACAAAGTTTCTCGGAGTGGATACTTTCGTCACTATTTTTTCGCTGTGAAAGGTGATTGCTACGAGGAATTGAGAATTGGCATTAATCTCTTTTATTTGGTGTCAATCTTGTGCCACACAATTGTGTGCTGCTCATAAACGTGAACGTGATATTAGTTGATATTGTGGTCTATTAATAGATATAAAAGTTCTAATAGTAGAGATAATGAATTCTAACAATAGAGATTGTGAGTTCTTATAAGAGCGATGGTGAGATCTAAAACTTCACAACAAAATTTTGCTGCGTGCCTAACTCTGCAATAGGTATCGCCCAGGGGCCATACATTCAAAACTCGCTAAGTGAACGTACTGTAAGTACTTACGCTCGATTTTCTTGTCTATGATTGGTGGATTTTGCTCAAAAGGCCATCAATGATTGGCTGATGAACTTACGATCTCTTAACTTTTTTTGAAAGTATGGGCCCAGGACTCGACGAGCAGGTAAATCAGCTGCTACATGTCCGCTTCAGTTCAGGTCTGGGATTGAAGGGCAGCCTTTGGATGGCTGGTAAACCCAGTATGACTCGGCTCGGCCAAATCTTCTCATAAACTCAGGCTACTATAAATTTGGATAAGAGATTCTGACCAGAGGCTGGTTTCGGATGGCCCAGCAGACTCCGAATAAACTTAAACCAAGTGTATCGACTATTGGACAGAAGCCTAGGCGATACCAGAATTTTGTTTTGAGTTAAGATAAAAGTTCTTACAACAGAGGTAGTGAATTCTAATAATAGAAATAACGAGTTCCAATGACAGAGTTCATTAGTTCTTAAATAGAGGGTATAAGTTCTAAAAACAGAAATCTTGCTTTTATATACACACAAAAATACTCGCACACATGCCCTTACACACGTATATCACACAGAAACACAAACACACGCACACACACTCGTGCACTCACACGCATAGAAAATTTAACAATTCAGACGCAAATTGAATTGTTCCGATGCTCGTTTGTTCGATAATAGCGGTCCCAGACCACGAGTCCTACAACAAGCGCTGTTGTTCTGCCCCCTGATTGCCGTACAAGTGGAGCATCATTAATCCCTGCCTTGCCTGCCTTGAGTTCAAGGTATTCGTCTGAAGGAACACAAGCGTTCATATTCCAGCGGTAAACAGCTGCCTGCATCCATACTGGAATATGAACCAGGGGCCATGCTTTCAAAATTCGCTAAGTGAACGTAAGTACTTACGCTCTATTTTCTTGTCCATGATTGGTGGATTATGCTTGAAAGGCCGTCACTGATTGGCTGATGAACTTACGATCTCTTAACTTTTTTTGAAAGTATGGCCCCAGGAACAGGTACCTACCACTGTGGTCAAATCCAACACAACATTTCATTAACGAACTATACGTAGAGGCACATAACTGCATATTTTAGAATATTTTGCGCGAGAATTTATTCATCAAAAGTGAAAACTTTTTCTGTCGATACACCCAAAACTCCTTTTTCGTGTATTTCGGAATTTCAGAATCGCAAGTATAAGAAATTATTTTCCGTTTTAATTGAGCGGGACCTTGTAGAATAAGTATAGTTTTAAGTTGATTTCTAGATAGCTAGGAACCATTAGAGAAGAAGGATTTTGGAGGCGTGAGCGATGGGTGATACCTAACAGTGTTCTGGACTGCTGAATTCTATATCAACTTCGGAGTGAAATTTTCGTCCTATCTCTAACTTATTAACTTGACTTAATGCATGACACGGGCCCTTTGGCATTTAATGCATGCTAAGTCACCTCTTTGGTTAGGCCCAACAACTTAGAAGTCGTCTTTGGCGCATTACTTTGTCAGTATCGCCGGCTTTCGAGCCTTCACTTGAACTACTAATTGCACTTGTGCACATTAACCTCCTTCTGCTAACTTAGCAAGTTGGGCCAGCCATTAACTAATATTCCATTAATTGCACCAATATACCTCCAATGCCTCTAAACGGCTTTATTCAAGCCACTTCGAAATTCGCCAATGGCAATAATTTTGAAGGTTGGTCTTCGCGAATAATTTAAATTGTGTCTTGTGAAAATGTCGAGCTTTGACTTGTTCATACCATATTACTAAGGTTCTTGCTAGTATTTGACCCCCGGTATTCACCTCTCGTCTCGTACGTGTCATCTCGCTTCTTGCCTCCGGTGCTGCCAGTGCACACTACCTGTTCTGCGTTGTACTTTGTTTGATTTAAGGTTAGAAAGAGGGATAGTGTTCACTGTCATATCTTGTGCCGTTTAAATTGGAATTACTGAATATAGTGGTATTATAGTCATTTCTAGAGCTCCTACTTGCATTTGATTTGGATCATTTGTCTCTAATTTCAGTGTCTTGGACAACAGCCTCGACAGTTCAAGAGTGACTGCACAGGTGTCAAAGTTTTGTCGTTTCGAGTTCAATAAAAATTATTAGCTGTTATATTCGTATAAACTCCTTACAAGAAGAGAATTTAAGAATTATAAATTTTGGTCATTAACACGTACTTTTATTTAAATTTGCAAATGGCACATGAATTTTTCCATGACATAAATTAGTTTGAACTCTTTTTCAACTATCGTCATCATGATTTAGTCATTATATCGAAAAAAAGAACTAAGTCAATTTCGATAATGCGCAATTGAAACATTTCTTACTATACCTATTCAGTTGAGTTTTGCTGCTTAGTTCTGTAATTCATCTCTGTAATTGTACAAATAAATTTATTTGTGCAACTACAATAAATAAATGCAATAAATTTAACTGTAATTTAACCAATTTCATTTGAAACTGTGAACTCGCAGTCTCTTCCTGTACGGAAGTGCGATGAATGAAAAATTATCATCCAAAGTGACTGCCCTCTTCTTCGTTAAAGCAGCATCCATGCATGAATTTGCCGAAATTTGTGTGTTTGAATTCTGGCATCACAAATACATAGGAACTAATTCAGCTCGTATCTAGGATACTTACCGTTTCGAGACTGTCTGAATTGGTAACAAGTGCACCACATTGGCGCCAGATGATCGAAACACCTTTAAGAATACGTAGCCACTTACGTAGTGCGTAAGTACTGCTAAGTAGACGTAACTTGAAACGATGGTATTATCAAAACATTTCGGTGTGAAGTTACGCCAACTTAACGCTTACGCTTTATGTAACTTAACGACAACTCCGAACAGGCGTGGAGTTATGGAGGTGGCGTTAATTAAGGGGAGCATCTAGGGTAAAATTTATCTCGGCTATTTACGTACGGATCACTCTGAAACTTGGTACACATATGTAAAATAGAATTCTAAGACATTTTTGTTCGTGTAAATTTTTCGAAAAAAAATGAACGAAAACGTGAAATTCTTAGAAAACGGCCAAAAAAGGGGGTACCGTAGAAATCTATCTCCTCCTAGGATTTTCAAGCTACAACATTGAGACACATATCATTCGATGCGTAAAGACCATATCTAAAATGCAACATGAGGGTTTTTAGGATTTCTCATTTTTGTGGGTGTGGGAGCATTTTTCGTAAATTTTTCGAAAATTTTTCGATTTTCCCCACCGCCACCCCCCCTTTTGCGGAATAAAATCCAAACTATAACGAAATTAGACAAACGCCCGTGTTACGTTCTAGATAATTTTGTTGCGCATCGAATGGTATATGTCTCATTGTTGTAGCTTAAAAACTCTAGGAGGAGATAGGTTTGCAGTGACAATAAGTCAATTTTTCAGTAGAGCCCGTCAAAGTCCCGCGCGCATCGGAATAGGCACTCAATGTAGCAAGGATACAAAACTAAACGTTACTGGAGCTTGATTCCAGTCAAGGATGGCGGGAGCGACTGCATGCACACCTCCTCATACGACGCCAGGCAACCCCCCTCCCTTTCATGATCTGTCGTGAACGCATAAATCAACGTACAGAGATGGTTTTGGTACCGTTGGATAGATCAGAATGTCAGCTTTAAGATGAGACTAAAAACCGGAAAAGCCGAAATCCAAAATTTTACCCTAGACGCTCCCCTTAAGAATGGAGGTGTGCGTAGGTGTCGTTACGCACAATTTCTTAGAGGATGAAGCGATAGAAACTCATCATGTACGGATAAAACGGCGAATTGTGAAGGATTTTTGTTGATACCTCTACCTAATATAAATAGTCGTGCTATTACTGAACAAATTTTCATCGTGTCCATTCCAGTGGCTCTTTAGTTTTGCATTAACGTTTGAAATTGCAAGCAAATGCTAAACATCCTAAAGTTTTATATATTATTATGTAATATTAGTATTATTAAATGCTAAAGTATTATGATCATTAACTATAATCGGATCTTGTTAAGAATACGCACCCATGTAACATCTGGTCTGCAGGGTTGCCAGATGGTATTTTTTCTGGACAAATTCCACGATTTAATTTTGTTTAAATTGTGCTTGCTTGCAAAAATTCATAGCGGTGCTTCCTCGTTAAATTTTGTAAGGTCCGAAAAAAGGAAAATGGAATTTTTACACCGGAAGCTATATTGAGCTGCAGCCTTATATATATATATTATATATATAAGTATATATGCAGCTAAAGTATATATTGAGCTGCAGCCTTTTTCAACCTTTTTTGTCTGCGGACTTTGCCTCTTTTTTAGGCCATCAGGCAACCCGGCCTGGGGTGCTTATTCATAACAAGATTCCTAAAGTCATATCCATAGGCATT
This sequence comes from Hyalella azteca, assembly GCF_000764305.2. Classification (NCBI taxonomy): domain Eukaryota; kingdom Metazoa; phylum Arthropoda; class Malacostraca; order Amphipoda; family Hyalellidae; genus Hyalella; species Hyalella azteca. Next base: position 19,527 of record NW_025932990.1, read on the forward strand.
TCTAATGCAAAATTAAACTTGCCCAGCCAACCATTTTTTCAGCTCCTGATTTCTCGCGTCATTAACACTCACTTTCTCCCATTTATATATGTGTCTAAACTCTTGCTATGACACCGTAATAAATTATCTAATTATTATTTTAAAAAATAGTGCTCTTTTGTGTCTCAGGAATAATTTAATTAATTCATTTATACATTTTTATCCGCATATATCCCAATAAAAAAACATACTAATTGGGTGGAGATAGGCAATGTTTACTGGGATAAAACGCAATCACTAAGATTTGTTCGCTATCAGTCAATTTAATGAGCTCTAGATATACTGTTGACCACTATTTAGTGAACCCTAAAAGGACTCGATGATGAAATAATTAATAAATTATATTAATGAAAGAAAAACTCGTCGGGCCGGACGACTGATATCAAAACTATATTTGATAACAGTTTTTTGATGATATATATGTATATATGTGCATCACTGAGTACAATATTTTCATATTATATTTAATCATTCTATTGCATCGTTGGCTTTGAATTCATCATATCCCCAAGCCCAACAAATTTATTTATTTCAAATTATAACCAATTACACCCCTAATAAATTTATTTACTCGTATGAAACAATTTTAACTGTTTGCTCCAAGGTTCACAGCAATATTTTGTTTACATCTTATTACTAGATAATTATTTATTCAAACTACTTTATTAGGGATTTTTTTCACCTTATGAAAAACATGAAAACAAAACTTATTGCGAATATGAGAAATCAAAATGGTTGAATATATGTATATTGGTGAATGAATTATCCAACAGAAATGGCAAGTTCCCACTGATTCTATGATGAATGTAAGTTTATTGAATGATTATTTGTATATTTTGAACACATGTGTAGCATGAACTGCATACTTGAACGATCATGCATTATCAACTTTTTCTAAATCCTAAAAACTTGATGACATTGAATAGTTGTACCTTGTACACCGAATGGTAACTAGTGCACCGACCTGGTAACTGCTGAATTCCTCTTTCGTTACCTCAGCATTAATCAATGAGAAGATATTTTTATTTAGTTTGACTTCAGTTTCTGATGATAGTGGGAAGGTAATTTGCATTTCCATCCAACGTTTTATTTTACTTAGAAGCTGCGGGAGATCAAGAGTCCTCGTGATGTAAAAGGCAATGGAAGATCCCAAACCATACACAAATTACTGTGTGGTATCACCGTGTCTAAGCTTTATATGTACATTAAACTGAAGACTATTCATTGTCCCATTATAGCCGGCTGCTGATACCACCAAAAAAATTTATTCTCTGGTGATCTTTAGAGCGTGTTATGAAGTATTTTAATTATAATTCCTTAATAAATTATTAAATGTGACCGGCTTATAATTGTGAAAGATACGCAGATCAGTTCTCAAGTGGCCAGATGTTAGCAAACTTTTAAAAATTAACTTTTTTTATTTAATGTACGTGGTGGCTTGAAAAATATTTTCTTGAATTAACTCAATATACGAATTATTTCCAATTTACTAAAAATAAATGCAAATATGATATTTTCAAAAGTTAAGTTTGGCTTGTCAGTCTGATTTAAATCCATAGTGCAGTACGCCTGAGAATTCCATATTCATGAATAATATGATACGACATTTTCACCAAAAAAACATTCAACGTTTAAGTGCTGATACACGGCGATAGTGTTAGCTGATAGTGGAAGTTGTAAGTCTTTCTCATTTCAAACATCGGCCTGAAAACTGGAAGGAAAAGTATCAAATTTTACTTTACTTTTTTTCATTTTTTAAGAAAACTTTAACAAAATCAAAAAAATTATTACTAAAAATTAAAAGAAATTATACAAATTTGGAAGTAAAGAGTACTTGCCGCTGCCGCTATCGGCTTCTACTATTCCCGTCTGTAATAAGCATCTACTTTCAACCAATTTTCAAGAACTCTAATGAATAAAAGTCCTGTATTATACAAATTAATTGAATAACAAAAATAATAAAAAAATTCGTACAAATGTGTACATGGCATCTGAAGTAAATTATGAGCAATTAGTGGAATAGAAGATTATGATAACATTTTATCTAACATTTGGGCTACTTATCTAGTGTGAGACTTGAGGTGTTCGTTAAGAATAGATAATTGACATATATGATGAATTGAATTAATATAAATTTTTCAGGCCTTGAAAACTAAGGTTTACTACCTTTATGGCTGAAGATACCTAGTTATGTTTTCTTCGCTGTCCTATTCCACAAACAACATCGTTCCACGCTGGCGTGTTAAATAAAGGTTTGATTCTTTCCGAAACTATCTGCCTAATTTATGCCGAATATACAGCAAACATTTAGTAAATGAAAGCAAACAAATATTAAGTTCACAGAACGTATGAATTAAATTTTAATCAAATTAATAAGCTATTATGAATCTTTCAGATGGAATTAAAATCGTTCACGAGAGGTAAGTGGTAGAAAAAAATTCTATTCCTTTTAATCAAGATGAATTCTAATCTAATTCTATGCTTTCAATCAAGATAAATTTTAATTAAATTCCCACCTAAAAATCCTTAAAATTCTTGAGCAGGGATCCTGGTAATTATCCCTATTAGATTTCCTCCCCCTAATGTACAATTATTGTATCCCTCCTTATTCCTTATTTTTGTCATTGTTATGGACGTAATAAGATGTACGTGTTTAATAAAATTATATATTTTAGTAAATTATCTCCACCCTGCGCCTCAACCACGCAAATATCTAATAAAATATCTTCTCCCCTCAATATTTCCAACTTGACTACAATTCAGTTCTGATACTATTAAGTGATGACGAGGATATAGAGTTCAATTAATATCATAATCTATTCGCTGAAATGTATCATCGAACAATTTATTGAAATGCTCAAACTATTTTGTTTGGCACAAATAAGGCCCTGAGAATACAACTTAGAGCGGAACTTAGAACTTCGGATTGCCTAAACTGAACGTATAACTCTACGGAAAGAAGACCGAATATTTAATTATCTAAGCCGAATTCACTTGAATGAAATGAACATAAAACACTCATAACATTCAATTATCAATTATATATCGCTCGTGCAGGCGATTTTACTCGGTCACGCAGACTGGATAAAAATTTTTAAATGTTCGATATAATAAAGATGGAGCATCAATTTCTTTCAATCTTTAACAGAATAGAATAGCATAAAATCTCCAACACAATATTTCCTATTTTTAACACTAGCAGTTGTTATTGCAGTAAGATTTTGGAATTTTTTTTTATATAATCTTCCCGTTGTAAAATTTGAAGTAAAAGATATGAGCGCGATTATTGCATAATACACTGAGAAAAATTAACGACTCATGTTGTCTAAATAGTGACACACTTTCCACAAGTAGCAAAAAGTGCATTGAAATTTAGACTATGGGTGCACTCTTTGCTCTGAGTGTACATGTCCATACATTAATGTACATAACATTTAATAAATAATGTACAAGCAGTTGTCAGCATCGTGGTAAACTTTCCTACTACAGATATTTTTCTTAATTCTGAGCTCATTAAAACGTTTCTTAATGAGCTTAAATTTATCATTTATTAAAACATATCATATAATATATAATTCGTACATTTTCTTTTATTTATTAACCGATGCTTTTAATATGTTTTCAAGTTAAGTGTTTACATGAACCCTCCTAAGAGAATGTGAGTATTTCCGGCGTAAAAGATGGATTTTTGTGTATTATTACCATTAATTTTGAGAAGAACTAAGCTAAAGCGAGGGTATTTCGCGTATAATAATTTTATTTTCATTTTGTATATGAATAACCGAGTGTCTTTATTAATTTGTGAACTTAAGCAATGACCGAGAAAATTTTTATGATGAAGTTTGCTTTACTTTAAAAGGCAAGTCAGAAATAATCTGTTTGCAAACAGTTCCATTTGAAATATTTTTCAAATTAAGTAGTTTTGCGCATCCATGTTTTTTTTAGAATTGAGTTCCAATCAAGATCATAAAATCTAAAGAATTGAAATTTCTGCTTTCCCCCGCAGGAATATATTTTTGATATATTTACCAGCTTGAACCAACTTAAATATTTTATATGAAGAGAATTTTCTACTGTTAAGTTACCCTATCCTTCGAACCTTAATAAGACGTAGAATTTAAGCCGTGACCCTCGCCCCAAGAGTCAGTGCCGTGCGAGCAGTCGAGTGGGGCGGTGCGTGCCGGTGTCGTCAACTCAGTGGACAAGAGGCAGCTGCCTCTAAGTGCTCAGTGAGGCGGAAGGCGAAAATAGGTCGTTAACGTTGAAAAATTGCCACCCTATAACGAGCTGCTGACTGCACTGACTCCACATTCGAAGAAATTGTAAACAACACCAGAAATTAAGTTGATATTTAGAGTTAGCAATGAAAGAGAGTACGAGACTTTAATTCTTACTTTACGTCTGAGACTTTAGATTTAATTGTTAATTTAATTCAATAGTCAATCAACAACGTGACGCAGTCTTAACACGAAAAATGTTTTGCAATTGTGTTGTGTGACATTTTTCGGTCTGGCCAAAATTGGTGGAATTGAAATTTCCAGCTTTGCCTTGCATCATTGGATAAAACTAAAATTGGTCGAAATTTGTAAAACAGAAATTGGTCATCATGGGATTGGTAAAACTGAAATTGGTCCCTACGCAGTGATTACATTTTTTTTATATTAGAAACTAATCTTTGTTAAATACTTAATCAGATTAAGTGCGTGCCGGTGTCTACCCAACTATTCACTTAATCAATTTAACAATTGATTAGGTGAATAAGCTGCTGGGAATATTCAAGGAGCTCTTCAGTATGTATTTTTTAGATGAATGATATTGAAATTTGATAAACAACGATATAAAAAAATATGATTAGATAAATACTGATAACTGTCGAGTTACTGGCACAGTAGAACTCTTAAGAAAATGCACAACTATTTTTTCCAAAAATATGTTTTTTGAGAAAAAGAAAACTACATTCGAGACATCACAGAAAAAATTACAATGTTCTTCTAAAATGCTTTAAAAATTTTATGATTGTTAAACAATTCAAAATTTTTTTATTGGAAACCACATTTAAAGTAACTTTTTGCATTTATACCTGAATAATGAATCATTTCATGAATGAAGGTTAATTCAAATACATATATAAAATTTCTCCAGGGTCTATTCCATCAGAAATCAATTTACTCGAATTTTTCAAATGATTATGTTTCCACTTTGCGAGAGAATATCCAGACGAGATTTTTCGAAGAAATATTACCCCACAATTTACGCACGCAATAATTCACATGATATAATTAACTTTATTATATATATTTGCTTATTATTATAAGCTTGCCGATATAATCATTTATCAATCAATTATTCATTCTTGTTTCTCTCATCGATAGTGATCAATTATAGGATATGATAGAATGCATATGAAATGAGGAAGCATTGAAAATTACTATATTCATTCTTTCACACATTTTTTTCAAGTTCCTATGACAAACATTTTAGTTCCATAACACTTTCACTCACCACAAGATATTATGGGCCATTCAATGTATTAAAAATTCCTTGTTACCATATTTGTAATGCCAATGTATTAAAAATACATTATGACCATATTCTCGATGACTATGTCCCAAAAATACATTCTCATCACTAATATACACGGAACAGCCGTACATAAAAGCCTTTATTTTAGTATACGCAAAAAAAAACTTTTAGCTCGCAAAAAAGAGGAGTCGGGATTTCCATGCTAGATTAATAATAACTTTTATCTAGGCGTTTCTCACATTGATTTCATTAAGTCACCATTAAACTATTATAAAGTAATATATGTCTAATGTAAGCAATAGAAAAAAGTTATTTCGGAAAATTCACAGAACTGAAGACATTATGACATTTTAAACGAGCTTTACAGTAAATCATTTCAATTGTCTCAGTTGAGTGACATAATAAATGAATTAAATTATTGGTACGTCCTACCACCTGTAAAACATCAAAGTTGAAAATTCCTGTACTAAACTGCAAGTTGCATTTTGAACGTACCAGCCCCTGAATTCAGAACAGACATTATTATTCAGGGTGGGGCAGAACCGATTGAGCAGTTTTGAGGCGAAATAAAAGAGTAATAGAGGTACATAAAGAAGATAGTTTATTTTCTTCGAGGTTAGCATAACATACCATTTAGAATAGTTATGTTTTGAAAACAATATCAGGAAGATGGTGGCCGTTAGCTGCAACACACTGTTGGAGTCGTTCTCGGAGGAGGGAGTAACCGTGACAGTGAATTCCGATCGCTATGCTGCAATGTTGCAAAATTTCTTGCAGCCCATGATGAAAAACATTGTTGAAAATGAAGCATTGGGAGACGTGTGGTTCCACAGGATTGGGCTACAGCTCACACAGCCCGAATGTCACTCAATGTTTTGAAACGCATGTTTCCCGGACGTCTGGTGTCTCTGAGGGTTGATTTACAGTGGCCTGCGAGGTCACCTGATTTGAGCATTTGCGATTTCTTTCTTTGGGGACATCTAAAAGAAAGGGTGTTCAGAAGTCGCCCTCACACCCTACCACAGCTAAGGGAACGGATTGTGGCTGAGGTTATGGCCATACCTCGCCATATGTGTGAATGTGCTGTAGGAAACTTCCGAGAACGGCTCCAACAGTGCGTTGCAGCTAACGACCACTATCTTCCTGAAATTGTTTTCAAAACAAAATTATTCTAAGTGGTATGTTATGCTAACTTCGAGGAAAATAAACTTTCGTCTTTATGTACCTCCATTACTCTTTTATTTTGCCTCAAAACTGCTCAATCGGTTCTGCCCCACCCTGTATATTGTCACATTTACTTCGAAAATTTATTTTCAATATTGCAAATAATATTCTAACGCTGGCAGTTCTTCCAATTAAGCATACATAATATTATTATGTAGTCATAGTGTCGCTGAATTTTTTCTTATTATTGCAGGTTACAATCTAACTTTGATAGCTCCTTGAATATAGTAAAGATACTATTATCTATTATAATATTTCTTTCGATGATACTCTATAGACAATCAGCTATAGTCTAAAATTGCAATTTACTAGAATTCAGCGCAGATATTATTATCTATCATCATACTTGTAATTTATATTCTAACATTGCCATCATACGTAGGTATGGGTTATGTCAAAGAACCCGAACCTGTAAGTTCTAAAAAAGGCTGGGATGTTACAAGATCAACAGCTGTGTTATTTGCACTTCTCTTGATGCTACAAGTGGGATCATTCGCTACATTGCTCCATCTCCTGAATATTAGCAATACTCAGCTCTCTACTGACCACCGAAACCTAGCCGAACAACTTCTACAGTTCGGAAATCAACTTAAAAAGTTAGGTCAACATTGGAAGAAAAATAATCATGCCACGAGCAACATTCAGCACTCAAGTGTAAGCCAGAAAAATTATTTCCAATCCCTACCTGTGACCGATCAATTTGAACCACAACATGATTACTTGATTGAACTTGTGAACGGAAAGAACCAACGCTCTGGCGGCGAGGATGAAGGGGCCAGCCCTCCATATGCTAGAGGAAAATATTTCAGTAATGAAGTCAGACAAAATTCCATGAAGGAAATTGAAATTTTTGGAAGCAGCACAAGAAAACTCAATGTTGGATCCAACAAGGAATCTGAAATGAGCAATTTCAATAATGATCGCTTTAGAGAAAAAACAGTAGCCTTTGAACCAATTGATGGGAAAATGGATATGGGAAAGCACTCAATAGAACAAGAAACTCCAAGAAAAGCTTGGGAAAGCAATGTAATTAATTCAAAGATGACAAACCATTTTAATTCAAATTCGGGATTGCAAACACCGAACCGTAGATCGAATGCCGAAGTACAAATTCATGAAGAAAAATCAGAAGTCCAAGATATTCCGCGCAAAAATTTCAACGGCAGTTTTGAATACGATCGCACCAGCAACCTACATCCGGAAATCATGATGGATTTTATGAATATGAATAAAAAATCACATGCAAAAATTTTAGAATTCAATCAATTAAAAGACGGAGTAGGAAAATCCAATCAGGGGTTTAAAGAAATCTCCAGTGACTTTCAGAGTAACAACGAAGAAAGCGAACCGAAAAATTCACTTTGGTTCGTTTCCCAAGATGACCTGCCAAACGCGAAAAGATTCAACATCAATATCGATGGCCAACTTGTGCAAGATAATTCGCAAAGAAAGCATTCCCCTGAATTTCCTGAAAATCCTAATAAATTAGACATTGGTGTCCAAGAAGGCATTTTAGGAAGTAAAAGAATACTTAAAAGACCTGAACGATCGACGCTGCATTCAAAAATAAGAAGCTTGAGGTCCCTGGACACATACGAGGGTTTCCCTCAAGAAGGCACCGCTAGTGCTACGCGACCCTGGCTTGCCCTCACTGCTCTCAGCGACATCCCTGTGAGTCTTAAATATAATTATATTATGAATTGATTTAAAATATTAGAATAATGTTCTCTTTTTATGTTTTCTTTAGATTTTTTCTCCTGCGCTGTGAGTTAACGTCAGCGACACTTTGGTCACCACACTGCAGATATTGAGTCATGACTCTGTATAAATCACCGCTCGTAACTGAAAATCGTATAATACTGAACAGACCTATTATTTTTGGGTTTCAATTGCCGCATGTTAACTGCAAACATTTTATGATCTTAATAGAAAGTTGTTGTTCTATTTTATTTATAGAATAAATCGATTCTGCAGAAGGCCGGCAAAATAAGTGCGGTGCCGACGTAGTTTTACAGTCATTTGTGCACTGCCAGGCTTCAAGGTTAACTGAAATAAATTCAATAAATTATCTAGTCACGTTGCATGGACTTTATGCTTTCCCCTTACGAGAAAGAACAATGCAACATAATTCTCTTGATTCAATTTCTCGGTTGAAGTTACTACTTCAAATCTCAGAAGCAACAGAGATTATTAAAAATAAATGAATAATTTTCTTTTAGAAATTCTTCTTCTCTGAATTTGTCACAAGTTCAAATTTATTGTCGGCTCAACTCGAACTTTAGGCAAGGCATTCGTTTTAGATTTGTAAGACAATACATTATTTTTATATATCTCATAATAAGCACATAATATTTTAGAATACCTTAATTGTTCATATTATCTACAGTTTGAAAAACGATAACACAGGCAATAATTTCCCCAAATAATCAATTAGTTACAACGCAATGATAGATATATTTCGAGTCAAGATCCCGTTACCTAAATAAATACCTACATTTTTTATTGTTATAATTTTAGGATCATCTAAGCGATGCTATGTGATGTTTTTTATATTACTAGGGTACAATTTTCGCAATATCCTATTTTCAAGATTTTGTAAGAGCGATTTCTTCAGATTTCCTTTGAATGTAACACAACTCAACAACAACACGCTTCAGTAAAGGCCCTCAAGCTACCTCCACTTCCTGTGCACTCTGAGAAATTAGTGAGACTTTGTCCGAATATCGTTGCAACTTTTTTCCTTGAAATGTGTCTCTCTGACACAATTTGGCTCGGCAAAGAAGAGTATGGCATTCGGTTATTCTCGGCTCACGCTGCGGGTTAGAAACTGTTTAGATAAAATGATACATTAACTTTTCTCAGAGTATAATATTGTTGTTAAGACAGAAATTTTTGTATAAACTTTTTTCATACATGAACTTCTCACTTCGCGAAAAAAAAGTAATTTCAGATTTCACCGTCAGAAACATTTTTCCCGTATTTGCCGGACTCTTTCTCGCGAATATTCGCGCGTCTGCCACGTTTACTCAGAGCCAACCATTCGTACTCCCCTCGCCACTTAGCCCCAACCTGTGGACAACTAAAGACTTCCCCACTCTGCAAGTCATTTCTGCAAGTCATTTCTGCAAGTCATTTCTGCAATGCCTCACTCTGCAAGTCATTTCTGCAATGCCTCACTCTGCAAGTCATTTCTGCAACCATTTCTGTAATGCCTCACTCTGCAAGTCATTTCTGCAATGCCTCACGCTGCAAGTCATTTCTGCAATGCCTCACTCTGCAAGTCATTTCTGCAAGCCATTTCTGTAATGCCTCACTCTGCAAGTCATTTCTGCAATGCCTCACGCTGCAAGTCCTTTCTGTACCGCCTCACTCTGCAAGGCATCTCTGTAACGCCTCGTTCTGCAAGGCATCTCTGTAACGCCTCGTTCTGCAAGGCATCTCCGTAATGCCTCACTCTGCAAGGCATCTCTGTAATGCCTCACTCTGCAAGGCATCTCTGTACTGCCTCACTCTGCAAGGCATCTCTGTACTGCCTCACTCTGCAGGCTTCCTCTTCGAGAAGTCACTCAGAAATTCTTCCGCCTGCAGAAAGTCCGCCGCTAACAGGGATCCTTTCCTTTCTTTTTATGGAGCTTAAGCATGACAGAATATTTTTCAGTTTCTTCGTTAGTTGTCACGGTGAGGGAAAATAACGCGCAGTTTTTCAATGGTGGAAGCTTTTCTCGCTTATTCATTATTCAGGATTGCATTTTTCAGTTTCCCCGCTCGCTGGAAGACGAAAATGTAATTTAACTCCAAACTCGTCCCGTTCTGACTCCATAAAAATCTAATTAGGCTCGAGATAAGCCAAGAAACAACTTTTTTCTCATAACTGGAATATATTCTCATTTGTCTCGTGTCGAAATTGATTTTTCAATATGAATTCTGAGTATTTAATAATACTTTTCCCAGAATTTTTCTGTATACAAATGTATATTACTTAATCTGTTGGGATAAAAATTTATAAAAAAATCACCAGTTTTCTTATTAGGATCACAAGGTAAAATTTAATTCAATTATGCAATGAGGTTTATAGCGTTCGCGTAAGGGACGGCGATCCAATAAAATGTCAATGTCAATAAATTAATTTCCATGCCGTGTGAAAAGTTGAAAAAAAGATCCCAATTTCTCATTTTCCGCAGAACGATAGATAATTTCCGCTTTCATAGTGCTTTCTTCCAAGCAATACGTACATAATCTAACTATAAATTCCAGACGAATGTCGAAGGAATATTATATTCCAAAAATACTTGATGAAAAATTATTACTGAACAATTTCAAACTTGAACCCATATACATACATTTTTTTACCTGTATCATTAAAATCGTTCATTGAAACTTAACCTGATATCATGTAATATTTTATAAGGAAAAAAATAACAAATTATTATGAAGAAAAACCACAATAAAGATGTATTAATTAGGATTGTTCCCCAGAAAAATGTGTACAAACGTAAACGTCATAAACCGAGAGGTGAGAACACAATAATAGTAGTTATTATGCTGATAATAATAATTAATGATGATAATAATTGAAAATAATTATGGGAATACATAACAAAGTGATGTGTTCACAATTTCCCAACTGATCAATTGATGAGATACTTTCATTATATTCAATCTGCCGAAGTTCAACCTGAAGTCATGACGTGCAATTTGAACAGTTCAAAATCTACAAAAATAAGGAACATATCTAAGTATGGATAGCTTCACATCCTGAACATTAGACATTTTAAGGTTGATTTTCCCCATGTCTGCAAGATTAACAATATGCGTTTAAAAATTGCATTTTAAAAACAACACTACTAAAGAGGCTGTGTCTCCGATGTTTACACATGTTCAATTAATTTCTTAATTTCTTCTTAAATATTCAAAAAATAGTTTCTTAATTTATGTAATAGAAATTTCTTTTACTTTTTTAGATTATATATTTTGTCAATTGATTCAAGCATTGTCTCCGACTTTACGCAAGTGTACGATATTTCGGATCGATTGGACAGGTAGAAGCGTGCTGAACATCATTTATAAGATTTGCAACAGACAAACAAACAAACAAACAACAGGAAGCAAAGTTAATGAGAAGTGTTGGAAAATAAATAACTCAAATTTAATAATTTTAAACTTTTTTAATTTGCTGTCCTTTGAAATCAACAAAGGAATGATTTTCAAACATCAAAATTCGATCCAACAGGGAATGGTAAAATAAGCTTTAATTAAGTAAAAATGAACGTTTCGTAACAAATTATTCAAATATACGCGTCGGACAACATGTATAGGATAAAATAACTTTGCATCTACAAATTACCTTTTATTCAAAATAACAATTTTGTTTTATATGCAAGCAACAAATCGCTTAAATAAACGCAATTTTTGTTATAATAGTAATGCAATTAGCTCTAGAACTTATTTACAGACAAACTGTGAAACATAATTGGTTATAAAAAACAGTTTAATGTCATTACATTTTTTAAAGCGTATCATCCCGTAACAATGTTAGAACAATGCAAGCTTTCAATAATTTTCTGGCAATGATCAATCAGCCAATCGTTGCTGTTGGAAGCCGACAAATGATAAATAGTATAATCTTCATTTTGAAAATAAATTACGCTAAATCATTACTAAAATATCTATTATCGAAACTAATTCTATTTAGCAAATGCATATCAAATCCAAAATGGATTTTATTGATGCAATATATGGCGAATTCACAGCAGTAACAATTCCGGCCATATTCCATTTCGAATTCACGTTTTTATTCACGATTAATTCGGAATTTAATTACGTTACAACGCTGCGTTGCCATTGGGTGTTGCTCAACGAGATTCATTAAACTAATGGCCTTCCCAACCCATTCGTTGCGTTTTAAAGAATAATATTTCAAATAAACGCTGAAAACATTTTTGTAAATAAATTGCAACAGCGCAGCTCGCAGTTCATATTTTTCCAGAGGTCACGTCGCTGACATCTGAGTCGTTACAGACTGATGTGTTTGTACGAAAAGTGGTGACCTTGTTCCTTTTTGTGGGTCATCCTGACCCAGTTTGGCCCCTGCAAACAATCGGATTAATGCTACGTCCTCTCTCTGCTCGTGCTGTGAGTAAGAAATATTGTTGCATTGTTTGGACTAAATTACCTATTCATTTTCTGAGTTGACAATTTTCCGATCATTTTCTGCTTTACTTCCTGTGTTCCAATATCAAGAAAACTTCACTCAGTTCTCACATTTTTTCTTCATTATTTCGTTCATTAAATAATACTAATTACCATTAAATAAATCGAAATCATTCTGCTAAGGCAAATTAAATTCGATTGAGAAATTATTCGGGATTGGCCACCGCATGTCGCGGGGAATTCACGAGAAGACTTTAATCTAATTTTAAGAATGATTCTGAAATCACGGTACATGTTGAAAATTAAATTTTCAATTAAAATTCTGTTGCATTAAAGAAAAAATCCATCCCAAAGATTATGTAGACGTTTTGAATTTTCAAGCTTTATTGCTAGGTAACTTTAACCGTAAAAATGAACTTTTCCATTGCTAATGCGTTTATTGCAGTTTGGTGACATCTTGGACAGCGATATATCGAATCCACCTCTCCGATCAGGCTTGATGAAAAAAATCTAATATGGAACTAGGGATCAATGGGAGAGTCGGATTTCATTCCAGATTTCGGGCCCCAGAAAAAGACCTTGAAATTTCGGAACCCAGAGCCCGGGGCCCGCTTGAAATTTTGGGTCCATGACCTTGAGCCCGCTTGAAAATTTGTGTCCATGAGCACGGGGCCCGCTGAAAAAAGAAGGGGCCATGAGAACGAGACTAACCTGAAAGTTTGGGTCCATGACCTCAGGCCCAATTTTGTTCCTCGAGCGCGAGACCTGCTTGAAAATTTGGGTCCCGGAATTCGGGACCCGCTTAAAAATTTGGGTCCAGGAGCACTAGACCCGCTTAAAAGTTCGGGTCCCAAATCCCGGGACGCGGTTGAAAGTTCGGGTCCCGGAACCCGTGCTTCAAAGCTTGCCTGTTATCGCCATTTGAATTTCAAAGGAATCACTGATAAGATTTTCATTCGAGTTTCCCATGCAAGAAAAAATCTGAAACTCCGACCTTTTCTCAGCGAATAGAATTACGGCTGAAGCTTACGGGACATTTTTTCCAGCGAGCAGCGCTTAGGCGTCGTAAAGAATAGCCGGTAATGCACAGAACGGCCTGAAAAATATCTTACAAGGTCCTTTGACAGTTCATTTTCTCTTAACTTTGAAGAGAAACAAACACTAGGCGACTAGTAAATGTGAACTGACACGTTAATGGATGAGCTGAAAGCAAGCCCGAGCTGAATTTACGTTAACATAAATTTAATTTTAATACTGGAATAAATTGCAAAGTTGTTGTTCAATTTGCACTTCACACGGTTACATTTAATTTGATATTCAACCTAATAACTGGTAAACAAACTTATGCAAGATTGTGCTCAACGACAGTCATCGATAATTGAAATTTCAGTAATCCTTATAATGTAATATAACTTTATTATAACAAAAAAATTATGAATTTTCACCATCAGCTGTGCACGGCAACTGGCAATCGCGTGCTCTGCGTAATTTCCTATTGAATCTCTGGCTCAGAATGTTTAGCTCAGAGGTTACTGGCTGAAAATGCTTAACTTAGAAGTCTCTATCTGGTTAAAAATTTTTAGTTCCTAGGTCTCTGACTAAGAAGGTTGAGGTCAGATATCTCTGACTCTAAGTGCGTACCTAGAATGTTGCAGACTCAAAATTTTCAGCTTTGTGGTCTCTGGCTCAAATTGTTTAGCTTTGAGGTCCCTGGACCAGAATGTTTAGCTCTGACGTTTCTAGCCCTGAATGTTTAGCTCTGATGTCTCTAATACAGTGTATTTAGTTCCGATGTCTCTGGCCCAGAATGTTCATCTCTGATGTCTCTGGCCCATAATGTTTTGCTCTGATGTTTCTGGCCCAGAATATTTAGCTATATTATGTCTTTGGCTCAGAATGTTTTGCTCTGATGTCACTGGCCAAGAAAGTTTAGTTCTGATATCTTTGGCTTAGAATGTTTAGCTCTGATGCATTTAGCCAAGAAAGTTTAGCTCTGATATCTCTGTCTCAGAATGTTTAGCTCTGATGTCTCTGGCCCAGAATGTTCATCTCTGATGTCTCTGGCCCATAAAGTTTTGCTCTGATGTCTCTGGCCCATAAAGTTTTGCTCTGTTGTCTCCGGCTCAAAATGTTCAGCTCTGATGTTTCCGGCTCGGAATGTTTGGCTCAGCAGGATCTGGCTTAGAATATTTATTCATTATGTCTCTGGCTCAAATATGCCCCATAGGTCAGGCTCTGAATATCCATCTCGTAGGTCACTGACTCAGAATGTTTAGCTCAGCAAAACCTCATTTGACTCTGGCAATCTGGTGCATCAGAGCAGCTGCTTTCTGTGTAATCTTGATGCTCCGCTCTGCGATCAAAGACCAAAAAGTGGGCCCAAAATTACGGAGCTTTGCCTTGATCTTCTATGGGATTGAACTTCAGTGGCGAGGCCTGAAAAGTAAAGCAGCGATCATTGCAGGGCAGCAAGCGAATTAGAGTCGGGAAATGCATCCAGTACTTACACTACTTGCACTACACTAGCATGTAGTGCATGTAATTTCTACTACCTAAGTATCATTTCAAGTGTCATAGGATCGGTATATGTATCATCAAATATCAAGTAAGTATCATTAGAAGATGTCGTTAATATGTATCACTAGCAAGTATCATAAGTAGCATCATTATTAAGTATCATTAGCAAGCATAATTACTAAGTTTCTACAGAAAGTATCGTAAGCATTGTAATTCTTTGGTATAATTGGGGTGGATGCTTATATTATATTATATTATATTATATTATATTATATTATATTATATTATATTATATTATATTATATTATATTATATTATATTATATTATAAATGCCAAATTAACGTGCCAAACTGGGTCAGGATAACATGCATAAGAGCAAAACTTGCATCGATTTTCAAATAATGTCACTCAATTCTCTGAGTGAAGGCAGGGAAATAGTTAAATTGTTAAACGTTAAAAATAATTGTAGCAAAAATAATGGTGATTACTATATCATAAGTAAGTAACTGTTTCTGTAGAACAAACAAAATTTACGGTACATAATTGATCAAAATTCCAACTACTTTAATAAAATTCATAGAACGCTTAGACTTCTGCCCATAAGTCGCTACACTAGGTTTACAGTCTTTCTGGGTCTGCTTGTCCACCAGATCGAAATCAGTCCCTAATCCGCATCTCTTTTCCGACTTAATAGTCGCCTGAGAGTATATGACAAGGGTTGGCCGAGGCGAGTCTTACCGAGATTGCAAGCTGCCCAGAGTCTATCCTTCAAACCCTGAGCCGTAGCGGACATAGAGAAGCTGATTTACGTGCTTCCCGAGCCCCAGACGTCACCTATTGCAAAGTCGAACAGGCGTCTAAATTTTGTTTGGGATTATTCGATCTCACCATCTATATTATTAGAAATCGCTATCTCCATAGCTAAAACTCGTTATCTCTATCGTAGAACTAGTTATCTATATTGTTGGAATTAGTTATTTCTATTGTTAGAATTCATTACCTCAATTAATAGAACTCTTATCTCTATGGTTAAAATTTGAAAACAATGATTATCACGGTCACGTTGAAGAACTTGATATGCATATACAACGTGATATATGCATACACAGTCCAATTTGTTCAAATATATCGCAGATTTTTTTTCATATTGTTGTGGATCTACCTCGTCATTCCGCGGCATTCAAGTCATATAAGTTATTTCAGCTCAGCTCATCAATTACTCGATAAGAGATTAATGCAGAAATTTTATTCTGAATCACTCTAGAGTCTGGAGTGATGGAATTTATTCATAAATTATTAATGATTATTAAATTATTAAATTTTTCATAAATTATTAATGATTATTAAATTATTAAATTATTAAATTAAATTAAATTATTAATGTAATATTACCTGAATCATCCTCATAATGCCGGTTCACGGAGCTTTGAAGTTCTCCGCATTGTGCTGTGTTGTTCCTGCAACACAAAGACAATAGCGGCCGAACAAAGGTGCCTGTGTGCTTACGATGGTGAAGTCGATATATTGCCGTTCGTATATATGATCTGTTATTGTATATTGTTATTCGTAAAGATGACATGTTATCGTATGGTATTATTCGTAAAGATGACATGTTATCGTATGGTATTATTCGTAAAGATGACATGTTATCGTATATTGTTGTTCGTTCAGATGACCTGTTATCGTATATTGTTGTTCGTTTAGATGACCTGTATCGTATATTGTTGTTCATTCAGATGATCTGTTATCGTCTATTGATGGTCGTTGAGAAGAAATGTAAGAGATGAGAAACCAGAGTCCGTTCTTCAAACCCTGAGCCGCAGCAGAAATTGAGCGGCTGATTTACGCGCTCCCCGAGTCCTGGGCGGCGCTCAATACAGATTCGAATTGCTAATGCTTTATTTTTAGCTCATAAGAAAACACTATGCATTAAACGGTGATAATAAAAACAGTGGTGCAACTTCAATCGATAACTTAATATTTTCAGAGAAACTCGACATAATCTGAGCAGTTACTCTCGGATTCATATCATTACTGAACATTTTCCTCGGAATCGTTTTATAGTTAAAAATATCCCCTCTTACCTGTGTCATAACTGAACGTTTTCCCTCTAAATTGTTCTATAGTTCCGTTATATATAATCGTTATAAAGTTTAAAGTATATAATTATAGTTATATAAAAATTTTCACATATTTTTAACAGAACTTTTTCTTAGTACTTGTGTCATATGTGAACATTTCCTCTGGTCTCGTATCATATTCGGCATTTCCCCTCGCCAGCATTTCATCTTTCCGCCGTCAAGCGAGAGCTTAATTAAAGCAATTGCACGTAATTACAGCGATCCATCTAAAGCACTTGCGGGGCACTTCACTTTCATGAGAACCCGGACTGCTTTACTGCACTCAATGCACCGCACTCAGTGCACTGTATGCACTGCACTGCACTCAATGCACTCAATGCACTGCACTCAATGCACTGCACTCAATGCACTGCACTCAGTGCACTGCACTCAATGCACTGCACTCAGTGCACTGCACTCAATGCACTGCACTCAGTGCACTGCACTCAATGTACTGCACTCAATGCACTGCACAAAGTGCTTTCAATGCACTATATGCATTACGGTTTAAGAATTGAATGCACTAGCTAATGCAAAAGATCATCACCATTAATGCATCAAGTGCACCACACTTGATGCACTGAATTTAATTCAATAAATGCATCGATGTAGACACTACATTTAGGTCACTTTGTTAGACACGGAATTCATGAGATACTTTTTCATAACACTTTAGCGGATCAAAAATGTCAGAAAAAATTTTAAGGCAAATTTCATACACTCGAATAAAGGAATTATTCTTATTGTCAAAATATTGACCACTTTCTTGTTTACAGCTCGCTCAATGGACGGACGTAGTTCTGATAAACCATTTTTTCGGGGTAAAGAAACTGCATCGGAATGATCCAGTTGCTAGCACAATAAAAATAAAACTGGGTCTGGTTGACCCATTTTTTTACCCACGCCAGGGAGAAAATGGAATCGCTAGTTGGAAAAAATCTCACTCGTTTGTCGGAGTGCTAGCTTGGATGATAAAAAAATTAGCATTTTCTCGATTATATACTACCAATCCGATCGTGAAATAAATAAATTAAATGACTTTTTCCGTGAATATTAGAATATTAAGTTCTCCATATATTCGAATCAGATCAATCACTCTTAATATATGTTTCTGTCAAGGCTTCATCGGATTTTTTTTATCCCTTCAACAATTTGGGGCAACGAGCACTCAATATTAGTTGCTAAAACCCTCTAATAGACCGACTAAGATCATATTTTAATTTAAATTCCTTATCCTTTTCTTTCAGGACGACCAGAAGACGGTAAGTAGAGTAATATCACTGGCGTCACGGTAAGTTGAGTTGACTCCACTTATAAAATTTAAATTCGAGAAAAAATCCGTTGAGTTTACCAAAATGATCGATGTAATTGCTGTTTATTTTAACGGTAAGTCAAACTTAATGAGTTAGAAAATGTTCTCATATCTTATGGAAAGCTAACGCTTTTAATTTTTAAGGACAAGAGACCTTGGTTCATAAAATACAACAGTCTTCGTAGCTGAGGAGCTACAATCATTGTGGCAGGGATCAAAAATGATGCCCATTTAGCTAATGGCAATGATTCATCAGTAGTCATCTTCAAGTTGCATTCATGAAACAGAAGCTAGTACTACTGTAAAGTTATTTGTCATACACAAAGTGAATGAATGATGTATTAATGAAATAGAAAGCTGTTTTATGGCAAAATTGTTCATATACAAAAATAACGAGCAAAATACATTAATTTTTTATTGAAGAAAACACTTGAGAAAAAACATGTTTTTGCAACGTGGCACTGTAAACCTGCAATTTCTACGAGCCATCTTCCATATTAAATAAAGTAATGAATAATTATATCATTAACCATTTATTTCCTATACACAAGCACATAAGAAGCAGATAAAAAATATTTATATGTCAGTTTCAAAAATAATTTTCAAATCCCTATTAATATAATCCGCGTTTACTAGTACAAGGCCGTGGAGCAGTTCTGTGCGGCGTCCCGGGCGGCTTGTCCAGCGGTGCCACAAGGGCCCCCGGGCCCCAGGGGCCATAAGGGGGCAAAAGGGGACAGTGGGGACCGGGGCCTACCTGGCCCGCCGGGAAACCGGGGCCATCCGGGCCTGCCGGGCCCTGGACCCGGCAAACTCCTGGGACGTCCTGGTGAGGGCCAACGTTTTTGTTAAAATTAGAAAAAAATTAGACCACAGGTGTGACTAAAAAAATCTGAATGTATATGTAAGGACTGAAATTAATTAATAATTGTGAAAAAATTAATGTCTTTATATAACTTCTCTAAATACTTCATAATTCTATTTAATTCTCTGGATAATTGTTAATAATTCATACAAAATTAGTTTATTGCAAAGTGAGATTTTCAAACTAAAAAAATCGTTGAACTCAATCAAAGGAGGGAACATCTTTAATGGCTGAGAAATAAATTATCGATTATTTCATTTGCACATACAATTGCCGGTCATTATGCTTCCTAGAGACTATTACTTTGGACAATAACGTATGAACACAATAAGAGTTTCACTTAAGTTTTGAATATCCCCATAGAAATTCATAATCAAAATATGAATTTATCGGGGGTCACTTCCAATTGAAGTCATATTAGCAATATAATTAGATATATAACAAAATTTGTCTATGCGTTACACTTTAAATTCCAGAAATTCAGATACAATGAACCTATAAAGCGCCGAATGCTAATTTAGATATAAAATGATCATTTTCCGTTATATATACAGTATATCATCCAAAGAGAGTGGATCTTTTCGCTTAAATGAATTACTTGACCGCCACTCTGAAAATTCCAAAAATCCTTTAAAATTTCAGAGTATTTCCAGCCTGTCCATTTCTAAATTAAGAACGCCGCCAATTTCTTAATTACTGAAGTCCATTTTGTCCTTTAGAGCTGTTTTGTATCCAACGTTTTCGCAGCACAGTTAACATAATTTATACCTCAGGTATAATTATCTATACCTCAATTATGATTATAAATACCTCATTTAAAATAGTTTTATCTCAATTAAGGCGATTTTTATCATAATTAAAATGATTTTACCACCACCTGAGTATTTAAATGAACCACTGTTTTACGTACTCATAGATGTCTTCATTTTCTTTAACATTAACTTGTGTGGTTAATAAATTACTGATTATACCAATTAGTCAGTTTTTAGCGCATTTTCTCATTTATGGAAAAAATGCACTATTGTGCTAGTCATGTCCGTCTGTCTGCCCGTCCGTGACTTCATGTTTTTGTCGATGAGA
The DNA here is from genome assembly GCF_000764305.2 of Hyalella azteca. Lineage (NCBI taxonomy): Eukaryota > Metazoa > Arthropoda > Malacostraca > Amphipoda > Hyalellidae > Hyalella > Hyalella azteca. The sequence continues at coordinate 40,358 of NW_025932990.1, forward strand.
AGATGCGGTCTCTGTCACTCACTGCAGTGAGTACTGAGTTATATTTTTTCAAGATTCACTATTTGAGTATCGACTCACTGGGCTGGACGTATAGATAGTCCCCTTGATTGGGGCTTATTCAATACGCATAATTCATATTTTATCATTTCCTGATATTTGCGTCGCGCACGGTTCACTATCTCAGTCACTCCCAACACAATATTATACGTACCCTAAAATACTAAACTTCGATATATGTCACTATAACTGCCACACTTAAGTATACGTCAACATAACTGCCACACTTAAGTATACGTCACCATAACTGCCACACTTAAGTATACGTCACCATATCTACTTCACTTCGGTATACGTCACCATACCTACTATACTTCGGTTTACGTCACCTAAACTTCGGTATACGTCACCATAACTACTATACTTCTGTATACGTCACCATAACTACTATAACTACTTCGGTATTCGTCACAATAACTACTGCACTTCGATCATTCAATTGTCAAAAATTACGTTCTCTGCATAAACAACTACTGATGAATATTGAAATGGTGACTCTGAAAATAAATTTCGTTGCTAACAATTTCACCATTGAAAATTGTAATCTTAGGTGAATTTTTGCTTGAACTTCCAGAGATACTTCAGAAAATTGTTCAAATACTTTTATAAAACAATAATGTATTACTTGTCAAGATTGGATACAGCTCATCAACATTCAATACTACCTACCGACATTAGATTCTTCCTATCAATATTGGATATTAACTGTCATATTTGGACAAAAAACCACGTTATAGAATTTAATGATAAGAATCTGATCCCAATTTATGCATTAATGATAATTCTATATATAAAATGGAATTATATTAATATTATATATATTATATTATCTATATTATATATAGAATATAATTATAATAATTCTAAATATTCCTGGATGGCTGGAGGTCCCCCAGGTCTGGACGGAAGGGACGGTCTGCCAGGAGAGCCTGGACTGGACGGAATCCCAGGACGGAATGGCCTGGACGGAATACCGGGGACGAACGGGATGCCGGGGCTGGACGGAATGCCTGGCAAAGACGGGCGGGACGGAAAAGACGGTAGGAACTGGAAAACTTGTCCAGTATTATGGATTTATTTTGTTTAGCATAACTCAACTTCATTAAATCCAACGGAGCTTGCTTTTATTTAGTCCAGCGGCGCTCGTTTTTATTTCATCCATCTCAGCTCACTTTTTATATATATATCATTTTAGTCCAGCTCACTTTTTTGATCAAGCAGATCTCACTTTTGTTTAGTCAAGCCGAGCTCACTTTTAATTGATTAGATCCAGCCAAACTTACTTTTGTTTGGTCCAGCTCACTTCTATTCATTGTACATATATTTATTCAGTAGACTTCAACTTATCGCACATATATATAGAAGTTTTAAAAATGTCACATCGGTTAATTCTGTTGAATTTCCAGCTCGGCGACGCGTACGTATTAACAAATCCTAAATTATCCCAAAAACCATCAAGCTTGGTAAATCGCTTTCGACTAAATCTTGGATTAGAAGTAAAGAACTTATAAATAAGCTTGGAATAAGGCAAATAACTTTTTAATACTCATTAGTATTGATAAATAAGTACCAAAGAAATCGTAAGTATGACTATTTAACTTCCAAGAAATCAAAAAATTGGACTTAAAAATCATAAATAAATAGTATGAAGTGATAAATGACTTTCGAATGAATCGTGAATATGGGAAAATAATGCCTGAAGAAATTCAAAGTTTACTAAATTAAATCTCACATAAATCGTGTGTATGAGTAAACAACTTCCAATGAGTGTTTCAATAAAAATTTCCCTGTGCTTAGCAAAATTCTTTAATGAAATCAAATGAAATTCACATCGAAATAATACAATAATTTTTACGAAATTTAACAATTTTCTACTGCGATATCCCGGGCAGGAATGAAAGGCAGTAAAGGCAGTGCTGGGGAGATCGGCCCCGTTGGACCGCCAGGTAAGAAATTCTGTAATTGAAATTTTTACGTTATTTTAATCATATAAGAAATCATGTAAAATTTTTAAAAAATTCTACACAATTTGCAGCCACTTGTAATTTTTAAGATGGAAAATGTTCTCTTCAATAATTCACCGACAAAATTTTTGTGCACCATGAGTTTTATATAAAAAATCATAGTCAAATTTCTAAAATTTTTTATAAAATTAATTGACTCTCATAATTTTCAGGATAAAAACTTTCTGATGAACAATATTCTAGTGGATGATAAAACAAAACAATTTCCAGTAAGCGTTTAGGGAATCAAACCAACTTTCATAAAATTCTTTCTAAAATTTGACAAAGAAATTAGTCACTTAAACGACAATTTTTTAACTTATAGGCTCATTTTGATTTAATTGTGATATACTTTATCGTGTATATTCCAATTCTTCTCTCTGCAATTATGATCTGAATCGATAAAATTTTTATAAAATCAATAAAAAGTTTTAAATTATAATTTTTGTAGCCTTTTTTCACATATTTCTACTGTAAACCCACTGAATTTTACAGAACGTTTGCATTTAAACCACTTTCACAATATTTTCCTAAAATCAATCACATAAATTAGCTAAGTTAATATGAAAGTCTACAATTATTTCATCATCACTTATTTCAATAATTATCACTTCCAAATGTTTAAGCAGAAAATTTGTGGCATTAGACCAATTTTCATTTCATTTTTATTTGCATTCAATTGATAAACAATAAATAAATAATATTGGAAATAACTAAAAATAATCGAGTAAATAATCGATGAATAATATTTGATCGAAATTCACTGAATATTCGATAAAAACTATAATAATGGATCAATATTCAACAATAATCACTGGATTATCGAAGAATACAACATAATAATCGACTTTGACTGCATTATTGTTCTGTGTGCTGCCGTCCCAGGCATGACCGGCCCGCGGGGACGTCGGGGACAGGATGGGGACCCGGGCAGTCCCGGCGCCCCGGGCATCAGCACGTGGCGGGTCAACGGGACCGCGGTCCGGGACCTGCTCATACCACCCTCTATACCAGGTCATACCACCCTCCATGCCAGGTCATACCGCCCTCTATACCAGGTCATACCGCCCTCTATACCAGGTCATACCACCCTCTACACCAGGTCATACCACCCTCTATACCAGGTCATACCGCCCTCTATACCAGGTCATACCACCCTCTATACCAGGTCATACCACCCTCTATACCAGGTCATACCGCCCTCTATACCAGGTCATACCACCCTCTATACCAGGTCATACCACCCTCTATAAAAGGTCATACCGCCCTCTATACCAGGTCTTACCTCCCTCTATATCAGGTCATACCGCCCTCTATAGCAGGTCATACCACCCTCTATATCAGGTCATACCTCCCTCTATACCAGGTCATGCCCCTCTATACCAGGTCATACCGCCCTCTATGCCAGGTCATACCACCCTCTATATCAGGTCATACCGCCCTCTATACCAGGTCATACCGCCCTCTATACCAGATCACGCCACCCTCTATATCAGGTCATACATTATGCCATATCATGCCACATTTTACCATGTCATGCTACATTATTCAATCTCATGTCACTTTAAAACATGTGATGCCACATTATATCTTGTCATTTCCACAATATATCCTATCATGCCTCGTTTTACAAGTCATGCCACATCATACCATGTCGTGCCTTGTTTTACATCATATCATGCCACAATATACCATGTCATGCCACCCAAATGTAGATGGCGCTCTTCGCCTCATTTCCGCTGCTCTTCCATGACGGCGCTGGTTCATCACTTGACTTCTTCCTATCATGCCACCAATAATAATGAAAATAACTATACAAATGATAATAAACAAAAATAATAATGTAAATAATTATACAAATGATAATAAAATGAAAATAAAAATAATTATACAAATTATAATAAACATAAAAATAATAATGGAAATAATTATCCAAATGATAATAAAAATAAAAATAACTATACAAATGATAATAAACATAAAAATACAGAAAAATAAATACGTGCTACGGTGCTAGCGCCATTCCAGAGGCTTATGACTGTGATTGCTATATTTTTCTATCATATCTTCACTTCTGGGAAAATTTATATAGTCCCTTGATTCAAATAAAATCTTAAATGAGAACCAAAAAAAATTAATAGTGGCTAAAAGAATTGTATTTTTTTTCGCGCAGGCTACAGCCGCGCCGACGACCCGGCGGTGGTGCGCGAGGGCGACCACGTGCGTCTGCGCTGCACCGCCGCCGGCCACCCGCCACCCAAGGTGGTGTGGCGGCGGGAGGATGGCGGGGCCATCCCGACAGGGCGGTGGAAAGGTGGGGATCTGGGTTGGCGGGGCCATCCCGACAGGGCGATGGAAAGGTAGGGATCTGGGTTGGCGGGAACGTCCCAGGTGGAAAGGTAGGGATCTGGGTTGGCGGGAACGTCCCGACAGGGCGGTGGAAAGGTAGGGATCTGGGTTGGCGGGAACGTCCCGACAGGGCGGTGGAAAGGTGGGGATCTGGGTTGGCGGGGCCATCCCGACAGGGCGATGGAAAGGTAGGGATCTGGGTTGGTGGGACCGTCCCGACAGGGTGGTGGAAAGGTAGGGATCTGGGTCGGCGGGACCGTCCCGACAAGGCGGTGGAAAGGTAGGGATCTGGGTTGGTGGGACCGTCCCGACAGGGTGGTGGAAATGTGAGGAACTGTGGTGGTGGTTTGTTGGTGGGGAATTGGAGTGTAAACAATTTGTAATTTTCTTCTAATTTGTTAAATTACAAATTTTACTGCAAGATTATGGAAACTTTTTTAGAAGATCCTGGCTTGTACAAGAATTAGTGATTATATGGTTTATTGCATTCCTTTAAAGAAGTTTGGCCGTGTTGAACTCGACATAATTCATACATTCTTCTTAGTATCCTCTTGCATTAGTTATTGATCTACCACTCAACTCTCTAGCATGTAATGGACTTATTTCATTTCCTTTAGTAAATGAAAAATATAAGCAAATTAGTTTTTCGCTGCTTTTATCCAACAAAGGTGAAATTGTCACACAATTGAAACTTTTCTTTTTTTACTACATTTTACTTTCTTCTTTCTTTAGTGTCACAAGAAGTTAAATAATGTTGTTTGCACTGAGCAGGTAACAATTTCAATACCGTGCTTCCACGAAAAATGTTTTGTTGCGAGTAAATAAATTACATCTATTTATTATAATAGATGTAATGGATGTAATGTAATATGTATAATATAGATGTAATATATGTATATATATTATAAATTACATCTATTTAATCTATACACGAAGGTTGCGTTACCTCGTCCTAACAAAAAGTTTCTCACGCGTGTCTGTTTTATAAGCGAAGCAACTATTTAGTTTTTAATTTCATTCTCATTAAATTTGTACCGAGCCCTACCTATCTCAAAAACTCACATTCTTTGCAATATTTAGCTTGCCCTGCAATTAGGCGCTTCAATTAATGCTAATTGGACTATTTCTGTGACGCGAAATTACCCTCAACAATTCAGTAAAATTGACAGGCAGCAACTCCAGGTAAAATATTATACATTACAGATGAAAAAATAGCAGGGATTCTGCTCAAAATGGCACGTGTGGGATCCATTATTTATTTTAATTTCCTCGAGTGCGTAATCGACTGCAATTATTTCAAATAACTTGATGTCATTTTATCACTTCAAGAATTCTTTCTGTAAAGCACCAATGCACCAGAGCTTTCAAAAGTTTTAAACTCTTTCTTTACCACAATTCATTAATGAAAGTGAGCAGAATTTGAATAAACTTTAAATACTATAAAAAATTGTCTATCTGTAGTGCGCATTTAACTAATAACATCTAAGTATAAATATAATTCATGTACTTTAAAGAATCTAATATGTGTAGTTTACATCTCATCAATAAAATCAATCATATAAAGTTATAAAGTTAAAATATATTGTATATTGTAAAGTTCAAATACTCTAAAGAATCGTCCATTTGTAGAACGCATTACATCAATAATATCAATCAAAGTTTGAATAGATTTCGTGTACCCTAACGGATCGTTCATTTACTGTACGCATTTCATCAATAATTTTAATAAAAGTTTTTATATAATTCTATCTCTCAAATTTGAATTATTTGAAAATTTATTTATAACCCGTATTCTCGCTTTATAACCCTATTTATCCACCACGACTTTACTCACATTGCACAGATGCGTCAGTGGAAGGTTCAGTGATGAACTTGACTCACGTGAGACGTGACCACGCGGGACGCTATCGCTGCGAGGCCTTCAATGGAGTCCCACCGGATGCCTACAGAACTTATCACCTACTCGTTCAGTGTGAGTAGAAATTATAGATAATATTGCCTACTTTTGAAATTAGAGTGATGAATCAAGGGGTTATATATCAGTCAACAAGGTTATTAGAAATGATCTTCATAATACTGAACAACAAGCCCTCAGCGCGCTATATATGATCGGTAACTTTTCAAGCACTTATTACCAAACGTCCAATGATTCATCCATTAATCATAAATAATTGCTATCAATATATGACTATATATTTTATCAAAACTAGACATTACACCACCCCCACATAATTTGAATATTTAGATAGGTTGATATCTAACTTACTATACTAAACATATAGTATTATTCTAATATAATATACATAAATATACTAAATACATAGTGTTATATTAATATAATATGCATAACTATATTAAATGTATAGTGTTATATTAATATAATATACATAACAATCCTAAACATATAGTATTACACTAATATAATATGCATAGCTATACAAAATATACAATATTATACTAATATAATATACCTACATAACTATCCTAAATATACAGTATTATACTAATATAATATACATAACTATCCTTAATATACAGTATTATACTAATGTAATATACTTAACTATACGAAATATATAGTGTTATATAACATAATATACATAACTATCCTAAATACATAGTATTATACTAATATAATATACACAACTATAGTAAATATATAGTATTATGCTAATATATTATACATAACAATCCTAAATATATAAATATTATACTAATATGATATGCATAACTATCCAAAATATATAAGTATTATACCAATATGATATACATAACTATCCTCAATACATAATACTATACTAATATAATGTAAATAACTATACTAAATATATAGTGTTATACTAATATAATATACACAACTATACTATATTATTTTATTATTATAATATACACAACTATACTATATTATTATATTCATATAATATACACAACTATACTATATATTATATTAAAATAATATACACAACTAAATATATATCCTGCATATCACGCCCCAGTCGAGCCGTACCTGAAGGTGAAGGAGTGGAAGGTGGGGAGCCACAACGGCTCGTCGGCGCGGCTCGAGTGTCTCGTGGAGGCGCACCCGCTCGCCGAGACGCACTGGGAGGACAGGCTCGGGCGAGCCGTCGAGACCACCGACAGGATCGTCGTGAGATACGAGCCCGACCGACACGTCGAGTGGCGGGTGAGGGGGGCGAGTGGCGGGTGAGGGGCGCGAGTGGCGGGTGAGTGGAGCGAGTGGCGGGTGAAGGGGGGCGAGTACCGGGTGAGGGGGCGAGTGGCGGGTGAGAAGGGAAGGGTGGCGGGTGAGGAGACGAGTGGCCTTTGATAGGGGACGAATGACGAATGAAACCGAACAATTGGCGGGTGAGACCGAACGAGTGGCGGAGAAATGTGGAGAGTGGCTGTTGGGAGGAAATTAGTGGCGGTGAAACGTGGAGAGTGGCGGGTGAGGCGCGACGAGTGGCGGGCACTTAACAATTAACAAAGCTAATAACTTGCACCGCCGTCTCAGGCTTTTGATTCTCACAGTGAAAAATATCGTTTAAAAATTGATCGTTTTGAGATTACGTATATTTTCTTGCCATTATTCATTAAAATTCATCTTTAATTCCATTTTCAATTATTTGTATGTGTCTCAATATTTTTTTTAGTTCATTTCTGTTATTATCGTATCATACAATTTATAAGTTAATCTGTATTATTCAGTCTAGCAACCCGGTTGTTGATAATTGTAATCAAATAAATAAAAGACGTTGTTCAAATCGCGATGCACGTTTTGCGCTTCTGTGAGTCATCAGTACTTGGTCCGGCAAAAGGGTATTTCTGTCCTCTCTCTGCTCATGCTGTGGGTAAAAAAGTGTGTCACTACTTGAACAATATAATCCATCTATTTTTCCGAGTGTATATTTTTTGCATCAATGGAGGTTGTTGTCTCTAATGGACAGCGAAGGCTGATAATGGAAGAATATCACCTCCATTATACCAGGTATTAGGCGGCCATCAGCGACGCGTCTTGCCTCGTTGTTCTCCTCCGTCAAATGCAAAACATTTTCCGGATTTTTTTTCCGACAATTTCTTACAATTTTATTCAAAATATTTTCAGCTGAAGTTAAAAGTTGCATATGTAATGAGAAAGTAATGCAAATTGCAACTCAAATTTTACTCCGTGTTTAAACACTACATTTCCTTTTCAGTGTAGAAAAAGGGTGTGACATAATAGCTTAATCCTGATTAATTTGTGGCAATATGTAAATAAATTTTTAGTTTTTCACGTATTTAATAAATTAATTTCTAACAATAAATTAATATATTTCACTAATAATTTGTAACATTTTCAAGGCGTTTACAAAATGATGATGAAGTAGAAGCTACCCGTAATAATTAATACCAAATGGAAAGGGGCTTGGGAAATAAATAGGAACCAAAATTCATCAATATTGATGCTAATTGAAGCCATATTTTTTCAGCCTTTGACAAAAAAATTGAAAGAAGAATTAGTATTGAAATAAACAATGATTATTCATTACTATTGAGTACGTGAACAAAATGAGGCATTAATTACTAGTATTCTGATAACTATACATTTTTTGCGTGTCGCAGCTTCGAGTATTCAGAGAAGTAAAAATTGTGTTATTGACAATTATAACATATATGAGAAAAAATTTATAATTTACGCATTGTTAAATTTCCTAGAATAAAATATTGGTTGATTGGAGATCAGCCCGAAAAAAAACATCTAAGACATTAACATCAAAATTGATACTGTATGTAACAAAGAAGAATTTTCTTCATGCATCATATCCTGTACGCCATAAATTCTCCTGGCAAAATAGCTTATGGCAATAAAAAATGTGAAGAAATTATTTTTAGATATTTTCATTCATACTTGTTTTTTATACAGCCTATTCGTAATTTTATTTATTGGATAGAATAAATGGGCAATATAGCGTAATATTTTCACGCTACCTATGTCATTTATATCAGCTTCAAATTTATTATTATTGTTCTATTCAATCCTGAATGTATTTATTAAATGAATTTGGTTGAACGGGCAAAAAAGACGTTACATTTTCAGACATGTCAAGATTTTCTCACTCCTCGAATCTTATTGCTTTATTGTTTATTTAATTTACCCGCTAATATTATCAATTAGCAAAATCATTGTTACTCATTATCATTAATCATACTGAAATTCAGTAGGATGCACAATTAAAACATTATATTTTTACCATTTTCAGGGCCTGATGACGCTGATAGTGACGGACCTTCAGCCTTCAGACTTCGGCGACTATCACTGCATCGCCAGGAACTCTCTGGCCATCACGCGTGGCCTTGTCAGCATCTACGGTCTGTCCTTCAGTGTATTGTATATTTTTATTTTTCCAAAGTCATAAAATATATATATTTCATAATACAGCTCCTAATATATATATCTTATAATACGAGCAATAATTATATACTTTATCCATCACGCAGAGCCTTGTCGGCATTTACGGTCTATCCTGCAGTGCATCGTCCGTTGCTTATCTGTTCCCTAAAAATTTATACTAATAATGATTTATATAGTAATTTGCTTTTATCATTCGTAGCACCACACTGTTGTAATACTAAGTTTTTCATTCACGAATTATTTAGTACTCCCTTTCGTCACCCTAAATTATTCATCATGTAGTTATGCTTCAGGTTATTAAATTTTAAGTTAATATTTTAAAACTTAAGTTAGGAAGTTAAAAGGTGAGTTGAAAAGGTAAAATTTGAATAAAATCGCTAAAATTTAGGTAAAATAGTCAAAATCTAAGTAAAATAGTTAAAACAGAATTGTAAACGTTGAAACTTGAGTTAAAATGTCAAAACTTAAGCTAAAAAATAAAGGTAAGTTACTATTCATATCACAGCATTTTTCATTCATTCATGAGCAAGTGCTACGTTAATTATATTTTGATGACTGCATTCACTCCAATTAATTAAATTATAGTTTATTGTCAAGCATCGACACGCAGTGCCGTTATTAAACTCAGGAAATTGGTAGGTCATATCATCCAAATTGTGATACTTTTTTTGCGGGTAGAAAGTGAGTCAATATTTGGACAAACTCTCGCCCGTTTCTTTCAGTGTATCACGTCGACGCTGCCCAATGAATGCAAATAGAAAATAAATGTCATTAATTAGCCTAATCTGCGATCGAATTGATATGATTTAGGGGATCCATATTACTGGAGATAATAATGATAATTGAGGTTTTATGCTCATTAAAACATTATTGCCTTAGTTACAGGATAAATGAAGCTACGAAATCGCAATAAAAACAATCTAGCTTTAATTTACATTAGTTTATTGATAGGTCAAGATAACACAAGATACACAATTGTTGTATCTTTCTGATGCAATTATTGAAAATAATCGAGGAAATCATTACCACTCATTATTGTCGTTAATCAAAAGGGTCTAATGATGTAAATATTTTCAACGATTAAAATATTTAAAGCGATTGCAATCATAAAAACCTAAGTGCATTTGTTGGTCCTGCCTTCATCATGGACATAAAAATGTGCTTCCAGCTACACGTAGGTTACTGGACCCGGATCCCTGGTTGCACTTAGGATCCGGGTTGCACGTAGGGTGTCTGTTACACGTAGGATCAAGATTGCACGTGAGGTTCCAACTGCACGTAGGGTCCCAACTGCTCGTAGGTCCACCTGCAACAGAGTTGCCAGATGGTCTTTTTTCCGGACAAATACCGCGATTTAGTTTTTTTCAGTTGCGTAGGCCGGCTTAAAATTTATGATGGCGGTACGTAAGTATTAGATTATAGATGTGCGAAAAAAAATGAAAATGAAATTTTTACACAGGAAGCTTTAAATCTACTAGTATATATTGAATTAAATGCCTTTTTGGCCTTTTTTCCACGAACTTGACCGTTTTTACTACATCTGGCAACCCTAACCTGCATTATTCCTTCCTATCCGTCCTACAGAAATAGGGTCCCGGAATCACGTGTTGGCCCCAGGGACCACATCTGGCATCACTTACGGACCCGACCCGCCGGAATACTCGGAGCTTTTCAACGACCTGTGCCCACCCCCCACCGTGTGCCCCACGTGCCCCAGGGCCCCATCGGGCCAGGCTGGGGGCCAACAGCAATGCCTCGACATCGGCCAGTTCGCTGGGCGCACCTACGAAGGATTCCAGAACAGGAGCCAAGGTGAGGCTTTATTTGTTATTTCGTAGTCTGCTATGAAATTAAAATATGATGCAAGTATCTATACAGCTAGTCCTTATAAATTCTTGAAAAAAGGATGCTTATCTGCATCTATGAATGATTTCAAAACAGGAGCCAAGGTGAGACTTTATCTATAATTTTCGTAGTCTGTTATTAAATTAAAATATGATGCAAGTATCTATACAACTAGTCCCTTTAAATTCTTTGAAATCAGGATGCTTACCTGCATCTAAGAAAGATTTCAAAACAGTAGTCGAAATGGGGATAAATCTGAAATTTTTGCCATCTGTTTACATCCAAAATTAGGACTTCAAATTGTTTATGGCGGAACTGGTCTCAGAATCTGTTTCGATTATGTCATAGCGAATTTCCTTGTCATTTTTTTTTCTTTTTGAATTTAAAAATATATTTATGCCTGTTTGCGAATATGAATTTAACAAATCAGAAGTCATGGTGAAACTTTACCCGAAATTTTTATCAGCTGTCAATAAATTAAAATAGGATGCCTAAAAGGTTCCAAACAATAAACTTTATTTTGGTCTAACGAATGGCAAAAAGTACTTAGTCTACAGGCTTTTCACAAGATCTGGCATCGATATTGAATATTTTCACCAACAACAAATTACTAAATCTTTATTTAGACCTACTTTAACATTAAAAGACTTGCTATTAAGAAGACTTTTTAAGACTTACTATAAAGACTTACTATTCAGACTTTCTATTAAGACTTACTATTAGGACTTACTATTAACAATAAAATATATTATTTACTTACTTTAAATTAATAAGGCTTACCATTAACATTAAATAAATTATTTACTTACTTTAATTTAACAATATTTTCCCCCAGAATGCCAAGTGTCAGCCGTAGGCAAGCCCGTATTCCACCGCCACACGAACGCGTCCCACGGTGCGTGGATGCAGGAGGCCTGGGCGGCCGACCCTTCGTCCCAGAACACACCTCGCTTCTACACCACCGACCCCGCCCACCCCGCCAGCCTTCTCGAGTTTACTGATAAGGATAACTTCAGGATGAACTTGTACCACAAGAACCACACGCTGCCCTACCACTTCACGGTGAGAACCACACGCTGCCTTACCACTTCACGGTGAGAACCACACGCTGCCTTACCACTTCACGGAGAGAACCACACGCTGCCTTACCACTTCACGGTGAGAACCACACGCTGCCTTACCACTTCACGGAGAGAATCACACGCTGCCCTACCACTTCACGGTGAGTTCTGGAGACAACTTCAGGATGAACTTGTACCAAAAGAACCACACGCTGCCCTACCACTTCACGGTGAGTTCTATTTTGGTGCGTATTAATACGATTAATTTATATCAGGTCACAGTGCATAAATCACCTAGGCGGAGTGGAAAGTTCTATGTATAGAATTAAAAGTATTATTATTATATTATTTCTTCGTACGAGCTTTCTCTTCCGGTTATTAATTTACGGCTTGTTATTGTTACAGTAACGAATCAAATAATATCCTATTTTTTCACAAGTATGCATTAAATATTTAAAATGGAAATATATTCACAAACAATTGCCGGCCTTTAAATGTGTACTCATCCAATTATTCATGTTGTTGCGTATATAATTTTCAATTCAATAATATTTTTGAATCACTCATATATTTCCGTTCACTCATATGTCCGAATATGGCCTCCAGCTCATATGAAATAATACTAATAAATAATAATGCCGAGGAAAGCCTCAAAAAATGCAATCGCAATTCACTTGTCAAATAATCAATTATGATTTCAGGCAAATATCTCGTTAAATAATCAATTACATCAACCAAAAACCTTAATGCATAATGAAAAAATATTCAATAAAATACTATTTCAATGTCACTTGTTATTTCATGTAACTTGGCTGAGCTTACAGCAGCACGTGTCAAGCGTCAATTGGCAAACCAGAAAAATCATGGATTTTAATTGCGATAAAATTTCCAATTAAGCAAAAATATTCAATCAATCGCGCTACAAATTTATGCGCTAATTTTATTGTTTATTTATTAATTGAATTAGGGCCGCTTGGATATCACATATTTTATAATGGTATCAAGTGAATATAAAATAAATATATAAATCTGAAATATTTAGACCTGTTGAGCAATACTTGGTACATCATTAGAGTAGAACAAAAAGATCTGTTAATAATGAACTTTTTTAAAACATGACCGGGATAAAAGAAAAATTGTCGTTAAATTGAGCATTTTTTTATGCTTTTTATTTACTTGACGAGGTTTCGTTTTCAGCTTCTTGTAGTGGAGCCATTCGCTTTTATTACACCGAGACTTGCAAATTTTAAATATCTTAATTCCCCTTCTATGTTAACATAAATTTGAAGTCTAATGCAGAAAAAGTGTTCTGAAAATTTACTAAATTTTAATTTTATTCAATTAAAATTTGATCCTAAGGGGTTGGCTTATTTTTTCCTGCAATTTAAAAGCGTAAATAATTATATAGAGCTTCTGAATTTTCCTCTTCATATCGACGTCTTTCACTTCACGTCGTGCAGTTTCATTGCTATCAAACGTCGCTTTAACGTACCTGTCGAAGACACGTTGACTTTAAGTTGAAAGCACAACAACATCACGTTGATTTTACGTTGAAAGCACAACAACATCACGTTGATTTTACGTTGGAAGCACAACAACATCACGTTGATTTTACGTTGAAAACACAACAACATCACGTTGATTTTACGTTGAAAGCACAACAACATCACGTTGATTTTACGCTGAAAGCACAACATCATCGCGTTGATTTTACGTTGAACGCACAACATTGCCATGTTACTGCAACATCCGCTCAGCTCCTTCATTTCCTGGCCGTGACTAACGCTGCTCATTTGTTGGTTTTCAGGGCAGTTCCCACGTGGTCTACAACCAAACTTTTTTCTACCACCAACGCAACTCGTCCAACTTGGTGCGCTACGAGCTGCAGTCGGGCGTTGCCATGAAGTTAGAGTTGCCACAACTCTCCGCCAACTCCAACCATTTCCTTTACTCACACAGCAAAGATAACCTGGACCTGAGTGCTGATGAGAACGGTCTGTGGGCCGTATATGGCCTTAACAACAACACTATTGTCGCCAAAATACACCCCAGGACACTAAAGGTAAATTTTATCCTCTCTCTTCCATGAGAGAGAGGAAAAAACTGAGGAAATTCTTCAAATTTTATTTCATTTTATTTGCTTAGCCATTGTTTTTTATAATAATTGTAGATTATGAGTACTTGCACTGAACTGTAGATGATTTAGTGATACATAACGAGTATCATTTGTTAAATCAAGCTTGGATATTTAAGTAGCTTAATTGATTGCACGTAAATATTGTTAAAAATATCGATTGGTGAACACAATGTAAGTAAAAAACATGAAATTCATACTTGAATTGTAATGTAACTTGTTTTCTCAATTATTACTCATATGAAGGCTGTTCTCTATTGCTGTTCCCACAGATCGAGTACAGCTGGAACATTTCCCTGAACCACCACAAGTTCGGCGAAATGTTCGTCACGTGCGGCGTCCTGTACGGCATCGACAGCGCTTCCGAGAGGGAGACTAAAATAAGGTGACGTATTACAATATCATAAGGCCTTATATTCGAGAAAATATACCAAATTTTAGTAAACATAACTGTGAATCATAAATTATATTATAATAAGCTATATTATTTAATATATACAATATTCTAAAAACCTATGTTATGTAGTATATTAAATAATGTAATAGCCTCTAATACATAATACAGTATGTACTGTATTCTAATAACCTCATTAGAATCCCTTTTTCGTACCTGCGTAAGAAGCCATAAATTTCCAAATTTATACATATGTGCATTATGATCTACGGCCATAAATGAAATATTTTATGATAAGTAATGATTATTTTCCTGCAGTCAAAACGGTTAATTTCATAAAAGGTTTTTTTCTTTTTTCATTGCAGGCTTGCGTTCGATTTGTTCACACAGACTTTAATTGAGGTTGACATCGCCTTCACTAACCCATTCCAGCACACCACCATGCTCAGCTACAACCCCCTCACCAAGGTTGGTGCTAAAATTATTTTAATAGTTATATATGTTAAAGTTATTCGCTTGATAAGTCAAAATGTTAGTTTTATCCGTGAACTCCTCTCCTGTGACTGAATTCCCTTCTACCGGCTGTCTAACTTAGAATTCTAATAATATAAAAAAAAAATAATTTTTATTGGGTGCCAAAAATCTAAATACAGAATTTGTTCCCGTGACCTGCATTACAAATCTGATTTAACGTGACTTGCTGGAATTTTTCAAGGAGTTTTAGTGAATATAATTAAAGTCGACCTGAATTCTTTGAAAATCAACGGTGTTCACTTACATTGTAGTTACGATGAAATGCGCGCTGAAAATCACTTAATATACAGCTCAGCTAAAAAATAACATGATAAAAAAATGAAACATGAACGCTTGACAATTCTAAACAATTTCCTGAGCAACAATCAAATTTTATAAATATTACACCTCATTTTCTTTTGTCGGCATTAGTCGCCTCTACCCTTTAATTTCTATAACAGACAAAATATTTTTAACTTCATTGTTCACTTTAACCAAATCTGTCGACTTGGTTGAGGGAAATGATCGAGAATTAAAGGGAAGAAAAAAGGTCAAGGGTTGGAGTGAGGGGAAAGAGATAAGAGTTGATGAGAGGGCTGAGAGTTGGAATGAAGAGATAAGGTCGAGGTCGAGAGTTGAAATGAAAAAGGGTTGATGTACGTAGTAAAGAAAAAAGATCCAGTGCTAAAATGAAGGGAAAAGGTATGGAGGTTAAATTAATTTGAATGATTTGAAGTCAATAATATTGAAAAGAAGTTTTGTAGATAGAATAATTATGTAGGATCTTCATCCATTAACGAATATAAATACTTTATCTCTTTGCTTGACGAGGTTTTATGTCAAGTATTTCGTACATATGTTTTGTTTGCTATTGGGCGTAACTGTAAGGGGTATAAATCTTTTGAGTATTACTTAATAATAGTTCTTATTATTATTAATAATTTACTGGTTACTGCCTGGCTGCAACGTCGCGTTTAAAGTCATTAATTCCGAAAACAAATTCTCAGATAATGTACGTAAATGTGAGAATCTGACCGCTGTGTGACCAGAATAGACATGTACTTTAATTAGATGTCATCGTCCATGTTACGGGGACAAAGGCATTTTTTGTGAAATATTTATTACATTATATTTAAATATTTCCGCTTTTTTACCATGCAACCTGGGAACTATTAAAATTAATACTTTATACAATTGTAAGGCTAGTGTTAATAATTTTTTATTGCAGTGCTAGATACAAGATTGTAAAAAATTACAAAAAATTAATACATTCCAATGAGATTTCGCTGATTTAGTGTAATCAATTTAACTCGTGCTAGAAGTTCATATTTACTAAGGTCTATTGTTTTCCACTTGATAATTTTAGAAGCAAATAAATCGAATTAATCGATTAAAACTGAATGATTATTCTCATTTATGGAAATATATTCATACCATTATAAAATGATTGTCATTATTTTCCACAGTTATTGCAACTTAGTTGATTTAAGCCTAATTTCGTCACGTAAACAATAAATAATAATTTTTAATGTTATGAATAAATATTAGTTTATTTCTTATTCACAGGAACTTTACTCATGGGATGCGGGCAACCAGTTAAGCTACCCAATCAAATACGCGGAGCACAAGCAAGGACCTTCTCCGACGAGGGCCAGAGGCCGAGTGCCATCTTTGCTAGGCTTAGGGTAGCGTTTTGCATAATCGAATTAAGTAATGAATGTGGCACGTATGTATAAACAATATCATTATTGTTCATAGCTGCAGTAAAGTAGTAGTGTTAGGAATTTTGCAACATTTTCAGATAAGACTGTATGTTGAACCCAAAAATTGAAATCAGGGTCGCTGACAGACGATAATTCGACTATGACTTATTATAATATGGTTGAGACTCCGTTGTGTCAATTAATAGTACCCGTTTACTAATCAAGTTTCGATATTAGAGATTAAATTAATCGATTTTAGTGTGAAGATATTACAGATAACCGCAGAAGTGTATAAGTGCGCATGTATATTTTGAAAATTGTAAAAACTCAAATGCGACAGACTGTCAACAATTTCTTTGTGAACTGGAAGGCTTTTTCGGAAGCCGTGCGAGTGCTTCACAAATTTGAATATATTTTTCGGCACACATCCCTAAAAATTAGCCGGCAGAGGACCTCAAGGACTTTCCATATTTGAACGTTAAATAACAGCGACCGTTAATTAGTTAATTAATTCATTTAACAATCGTCGATACTGACTTACAAAAGTATCAATAAACGGATATTTTTCAATAATATTATATTATAGTATTATTCTGAATTTTTCATCGAAATATAGAAAAAAATAATTGTGCTTATTTTTGCAGAAGACAATCATTTTTGCACTATAAAAAATGATGCTGTGTAAAGTCCAAAATAATTTGTTGTGCTTATTATGTTCTAATCTGAGAAAAAATGGCATAACTTTTTACAGTTGTGAGTTTTCGTATGAGTTATTTGCGATTTTTTGCAATTTTTAGTGTCACACTTCGTTGCCAAAATTCTAAGCGTTTTTCTCCAGTCCTGACTTCTTGAATTTTCTGATAATTTTCAACAATCAGTGACGTATTAATGGAAATCATGCGTTGTATTAAAACTAATCATGTTTTCACTTTATTAAAAATTATTCTGTTCCGCTCATAATTAATTTTTCCAATCCTTGCTACGTAGTTTTTAGACTCGAAAACCACTGCTGGGTTTTCCTAACACAAACCCTGCTCATGACGATCATTTTATCTCTAGACTAACCATCTCAGAAGACTAACCATCGCAGACGACTAACCAACGCAGAAGACTAACCATCGCAGACGACTAACCATCACAGAAGACTAACCATCGCAGAGAACTAACCATCACTGAACTGTACACTACCAGCAGGATTAGTTATTTCAATTATTTTGTGTCTGACAGAACATGAATTTTAGATAATCTCGTCTTGTGTTTGCAACCGAATAAAAATATAAAATAGATTTATATTCCATAAACATAGTTCGTTATGAAGCAGTGCAGAGCGAATAGAAAAATCTATAATTACGTTAAATTATATTTTAGGTGCAATATAAAATTATCCTTTTGCTTTAATAATAATAAAACAAGCATAATTGCCAATTACAGTCAAGACTGTGTAGCCTTTGTTGATTCATTAACATTTTCAAATACTTCCTCTGGTAGCGCATCAACATTGCGTTAAAGTTCCTTATTAAATAGCGCCCTCTTTTAATTGTAAAAAACTAATGAATCCAATGCTAGTTAACTGACAGTAAAAAGAAAATTATTATTTCTAGTTTATTCAAAGTCAACATTAATTTTGCCCCAATTAGTGAGAATTTTAGCGATATTTTTTCCAGTGTTACCTGTATTTTCGTACCTGCTTTATAGCGAACAATAATAAAAAGAAAACTCATTTTTTGGTCCAATTTATGCCAATTACGCTGCAATGTTAGTTGGAATTTATATTAAAAATTATTTTATTTGCATTTGTCCCTGTAGCCAACGTTGAAATTTTATCCTAAGTTTGTTTCTGATTCCATTTAAAATCTTTTAACGAACCTCGAAAATAATTTTGAAATGTATGCAAAAATATATCATAATGATACGATTAATATGAAATATTTTTGTTGTCAAGTGGCACAAATAACGAAGTAAATTATCAAATGACCTGTAGTGCATCCTACAACTTTAATTAATATTTTATTAAAGTAGATTAACATCAAATGTCATCGAGGCGAATCTCTCTAAATTTTCATTTGTAACTCAAATTTTAACCATTAAACTAATTGCCAGTTTAATTCCGAGGCGCTCGAGGATTGCACTTTACAAAATTAACGAGCGACATCTTACATTTTTTTCCTCTTTGCACCCCATGGATGCCGTTTTCAACAAAGTCTTCATCAAAAATTTAATTTCATTTAAACACGTGTGTTTAAAAGTAAACACACGAGCGTAGATACCTCCAACAACTGCAGTTTTTTCCTCTGACAATCCCATCAAGAAAATGTGAACTTTTCTCTTTTTATCAAATAATGTAATAAAATGGCATAACTTACAAAGAAATAATACTTAAGTAATAGGAACCGATAATACTTATTTTTTATTAGGAAGTGATTTGACTAAAATATCCTAGAGCGTACAATTTCCATGTTATTACTAGAATTAGCTCATTAGATACCATTGTTTTTAAATTGTACTTGTGCCATATAGTGGAATAAAATTTAATGTCGTTTTTGCTTTCGAATCTTTTCATGCCTCAAAATTTTTAGACAGTAGTCTCACGATTTATGACTAAACACTCCTCGGACCACTAGAATATTCATGGCTCAATTATGTATGAAAGACTGAATAAAGTTCATTTGACGTACACTTTAACTCGAATTCTTTGCTCAAGCCGGAAGACTTCCACAAAGTTTCAATGAGCAACAAGAATTTAATTAGAGGGCAGACTCGACCAACTGCTTACCATTGCTTCAATGTCGCTGCGCTAGTCACTGCCAAAATAGCGGAGCCTGAGTAGCCATGCTACAAAACTAGCGGAGCCTGAGTAGCCATGCTACAAAACTAGCGGAGCCTGAGTAGCCATGCTACAAAACTAGCGGAGCCTGAGTAGACATGCTACAAAACTAGCGGAGCCTGAGGAGACATGCTACCAAACTAGCAGGTAATGAATAGACATGCTACGAAAGTAGCGGAGCCTGAGTAGACATGCTACCAAACTAGCAGGTAATGAATAGGCATGCTACGAAACTTGCGGAGCCTGAGTAGACATGCTACCAAACTAGCAAATCCTGATTAGACATGCTACCAAACTAGCGGGTATTGATTAGACATGCCACCAAACTAGCGGATCTTAATTAGACATGCCACCAAACTAGCGGATCTTGATTAGACATGCTACCAAACTAGCAGATCTTGATTAGTCATGCTACCAAACTAGCGGATCTTGATCAGACATGCTACCAAACTAGTGGATCTTCATTAGACATTTACCAGAAAATTTCGCTGCTTCTGGTGGACTGAATAAGATTTTTTTTTTGTCAAGTATTTTTTTAGACTTTAATGCTCGCCGGGCATGAAGGGTTCACTCAAAGAAATGAGTATGACTTTGTGCAAATTATTATGCGCGTTGTGCCCTGCGTGGGTTATCCTGATCCAGTTTAGTACCACAAAATGAAGTATCAGGCCGCTCACTTCTCGGGCTGAGGGTGAATAGAGTGTCCTCATTTGGACAATTTTACCAATTCATTATTCTGAGTATTCGTTCACTGGCCTCTGCAGCTCGTGTGTCGTTCAAAAGCACGAGGCTTGAGTGGACAAAATGTTAGAGTTTTAATAGAATGATTTGAAGTTCATTCAAATGAAATGCCGAAAGTTGTGGGATGGAATATTCGAAATTTTGCTGCAGGAATAGCGTGAGTTCTATATTATTAGTACACGAGGTTTACGAAGCTCACTGCTGCCAGTGAAATTTTTATAGACCATCTTAATTAAATGACTTCAGTAGCGATTCTATAATTCGAAGTTCATTCCATTCGTATTCTAGCCTTCCAGCATCATAGTTGACGCTGGAAGTCTAGCCTTCCAAGCCTTCCATTTACTCAAAGGCCTTCCAACCTTCGAGTAAATAATTTTAAACTTAATTATACTAAATTGTAGGCTATAAGGAAAAATTGCCTATTTCGCTATTGAATTGAATTTTCCCAGGTCATTAATATAGAGCCAATATAATGCAAGTAAAATTAATTAAGATCTATTAGTGAATTATCACAAGTGTTCCGCTGGTCACGACAAGAATTGTTCAGGAAGAGAACTTGTCACGACAAGATCTGGTCGCGACAAGCACTGGTCACGATAAGAACTGGTCACAAGAGGAAATGGTCACGGCAAAAACTGGTCAAGACAAGAAATGGTCATGACGAGAACTGGTCACGACAAGAAATGTTCAAGACAAGAACTAGTCACGACAAGTACTTATCACGGCAAGAACTGGTCACGACAAGAACTGGTCACGACAGGAACTGGTCACGACAAGAACTGGTCACGACAGGAACTGGTCACAACAAGAAATGGTCACGGCAAAAACTGGTCAAGACAAGAAGTGGTCATGACGAGAACCGGTCACGACAAGAAATGTTCACGGCAAGAACTGGTCACGACAAGTACTGGTCACGGCAATAACTTGTCATGGCAAGAAATTGTCACGACAAGATCTCGCCACGATAACAAACTGTCACGAGAAGAACTGGTCGCGACAACAGCAGGTTCAATTATATTTTTTATATTATCTTGAAGCATACATATGTATAATATTGATGCAACTATAGGTCACGGAAATAAATCATATATCGAAAGATAACACCCGTATTTATATCATATATCGAAATGCCAGTCACGAATACACATTACGTTTCGAAATAAATATAACTTATATCAAAAAATATTACTAAATATTACTTTTTATATAAATAATCAAGCAATAATGTGATGCTGGGTTTAAGATGATATGTAATCCAGGAAAGCATAAACGGTTAACAGAAAAAACATATACATTGTACCCATAAACATCATGGGAGTTTTTAGAGCAATAATAAGGTTTTGTAAAGTGGAGATGTTCATAAGAATTCGTGAATGAAACTTTTTGCATGAAACTATTTTGCTGGTT
The DNA here is from genome assembly GCF_000764305.2 of Hyalella azteca. Lineage (NCBI taxonomy): Eukaryota > Metazoa > Arthropoda > Malacostraca > Amphipoda > Hyalellidae > Hyalella > Hyalella azteca. The sequence goes on from NW_025932990.1 coordinate 62,781, forward strand.
AATTTTACTAAATATTTCTAAGATGCTGACAAAATTAGCTGACCAATGCTGCTGTTAATTTGAACTAATCTGGCAAATTATTCAATCGATACCTGGAGTGAAAGTCTACGGTGATTACGCCTGAAATTTAACTATCTCCGACATTACTACATGTAACGTAAACTACGCCTTAATTATATCATAGGGTTAACTCATTAGTTTATATTATTTTGTGGTCTTTGAGTTTATTCCTTGAACCTCAAGTGTAAATACGTTGAAAATAATCGAAACTCACTCTAACACACAAGTGAACAATTGATTGATAATTTTTTTACCCAAATAAGATTATAAAAATGCCAATTGGTAGAAATTTCGCTTCAGAAAAAAACGAATATTTTTGGTACTTTTCATTAAAGAAGATATATCTTGGAAATATATAAATAAATGAAATTTACTAATTACATAACAAATAACAACTAGATTGGAACAAAATGACTGATATATGAATTTGTTAATTGAATTGGTAGATTAGATCCAACATCAAGTGCATCAAACATCAAGTGCTGTCAGCATCAAGTGCATCCAACATCAATTGAATTCAACATCAAGTGAATCCAGCGTCAAGTTCATCCAATATCAAGTGCATCCAACATCAAGTGCATTCAGCATCACGCGCATCCAACACTAATTGAATTCAACATCAAGTGCATCCAGCGTCAAGTGCATCCAGCATCAAATGCATTCAACAGCAATTGAATATAATATCAAGTACATTTCAGCGTCATGCGCATCCAACATCAAATGCATTCAACAGCAATCAAATTCAACATCAAGTACATCCAGCGTCATGTGCATCCAATATCAAGTGCATCCATCATCAAGTGCTTCCAACATCAAGTGCATTCAACATAAAGTGCATCTAGCATAAAGTGTGTCTTTATTTGAATACCTTAACCCATTATTTTTCAGAGAGAAGCAAGTTCCCATCGCAGTTGATAAGAAATACTTGCAACAACGTTGGTCCACACCCCTCTAAAAAATTATTGGGTAAAAATTTACAGATTTTCTCCCCCGCATCCTAAGCAGAGAACGAACGTCCTGTTACATGGCAGAATTATGTCAGGAATGGCAGAATGGCAGAAGAATTATGTCAAGTGAAAAAGATGTATCAAAATTCAGACAAAGTTTCCCTATTTCTCTCAGCGAGACTTTGGCCATACACACATCGACCCACGTTATTAGTAGTGCAAAGTAGATAAATTTTCAAGTTAAATAGTTACGAATAGTAAATAACATTAATTCTCCTGTCATATCCAAGCTATTTTTCAATGTCGGTGGTGAGCTTTAATCGAGATTTTGTTTGCGTCCATCCATTTGTTCAGCGGAGCTCGGCACTCGAAAAAAAATTAGTGTCAAAATTTCGATGGTATTTTGGCTCGTGTTTGGGTTGCATGGCCCAGATTAATCAAAAAATGGCATATCATTGCTAGTTCTTCTATTTGCTCGTCTTGTGGGGAAGAGAATATGTCACTAATTGGACAATATGACCCATTCATTCTTCTGGATGTCGGACATTCCCCCATGCATTTTTGGTCCCTTGGAAGCTGAGGAAATTCTTCGCTAATTCCAGCCTGGAATTCATAAGGGCTCCTGGAGCGAGGGAGTTCTACTCTTGCACACTCAGACAAATGACTGAGACTTTATCCTAAATCTGTGCAGTTTTAGCCTACCGTTTGTGTGGGTAATGCTGACCCAGTTTGGCCCAGCAAAAGAACGTATCAGTGATAAGTGCAGTTAGTGTGTCACTATTTGTATAATATGGCCCATTCATTTTACTCAGTGGAGCCTTGGCATCAATTAAACGGAGAAAATCTGTTTTTAGTCCTAAAATATATACAGAAATTACTGTGATGATCAACAACATTTTTTTAGTTTTATATTCGCGAACGCGATCAAGTAACTATGTTGTTATTTTTAAAAATTCAATATATTAGAAAGATGTGGAGCATGTCCCACATATTTGATCATCAAGTAACAAATTATTTAGAAAGAAACCAATTCATACCAGTCTCTATATCATACACATAATTAATACAAAGATACCCTCCAAATTCCAACCTGCGGCAGAATTACTCGTAGCATTTATGTTAATAAATAACTTATTTATTTGAGTATCCTTCATATCCTTCATATCCTAAACTCACTTATGTCTTTCATCCGTTAGCTCAATAACTGTTATCAAAATGAGTAATGTGTGACGAAATGGGTTTATTCTTATATGAACGCAGAATGATAAATAATGTCTTAAGGTAATTAGTGTCCTTCAATCATTAAATATTGATCACTTATTAATAATCATTAATGATTAATAATTAATCATTAATCTGTACAGTAAAAAAATCATTTATAATCATTTATTGGAACTCGATTGTCTCGAAAACGATAATAAAAATATTTTTATTCAAACAATAAAAGCAAGGTGCTGGCTGTATACATGTACAATAACAATATACGTATATTAACAAAGTATCAAAAAATACATATTAACAATAAAAGCTTTTCAAAATACATTTAATTTCAGTTAGAGCGTTTAGGTCAAACGGCTACCTCACGAAATGAAGTAAAATAATTTATATCTCAAATGATCAAATTAATTCATGTCTTTACTTTTGTTGAAATAGTTTCAGTCATATAAAAAATAAAATTAAGAAATCTCGAAATCAAGCCTAAGACACAATAATTAATGAAAGATTTCATGTTGAATTTGCTGATAAGTAATCCCATCGCAATATGATTAACCAAAATTTTATAAAACCTAAGCAAAGAGACTTGCATTGGAGATCTAGTTAATATGTATATTAATATATATTCAATATATTAATATATCTTATGTACCTCTCCTCAGTGATTATAGTTCGAAGTTCAACGTTGCGTTTACAACCTCCATAATTTCGCGAAGCAGTTCCTGTATCCTCCATTTAACACGATTTATTAGTACGGGTTTGACGGGCTGTATGTTTACCGCACTTCTCTCAGTGGCGTTATGGGGGACGGTCAAAATTCAGATTTAAATTTAGCGTCGATTAAAAAAAATAATTTGCAGCCATAAATTCAGTTCGCATCCATAAAACAATACATTTTACATAAATTTACAGGCTTATTAGAGTAAGCATATTCCAGGAAAAAACCTAAATTAAATTTGGAAAGTATTACTGGCCTTCAATAAACGTAAAAGTTTTTACAAGATTTTGTCATAAATCATCAATTCACTCAAATTAACTAATTATTCTACACCTATGCGAGTAAAATAAATAATTTCAAATAAATTATAATGCAGTTTCGTAAATGTGACCTCTGACACAATTCATTCTAATCTTCACCCTGCAGGCGTGAGCAATGAAAATTGTATATAAATAAATAAATAAAAATTAAATCTAAAATTCTCTCAAAATAAGACATAAAAAATCCCCTAAAGATTGTTTCATAAGCGACTCACTTTTGCCACAAAGTAAGTCATCCTGACCTAGTTTGGCCCGTAAACGAGTGTATCAGAGCTACTGTGGGTGCTGTGGGTAAGAAAGTGTTATGGTAATGGGACAACATGATCCATAAATTTTCCTGGCTGTTTGCGTCATGAATAAATTAGTTCTCTTTATTTTGAGATAGGCCTCTGCATTGGGAGTGATATGAATTATTATATGATTCTTTTAATTCACTCTGTGTCACTGCCAAGTTCTAATCCTTGCCCACTCATCTCATGGTTCTACCTCACTGCCAATTTTAAACTCAATGCCTGCTCATTTCACTGCTCGGTCTAACTCCCTGCTCATTACACAGCCCTGCATCATTGCCTATTTCAACTCACTGCCAGCTCATTACTTTGCTCGGCCTCGCTGCTCTGCCTCTTTGCTCTGCCTCACCGTCTGCTCATGTCGCTGCTCTGCCTCTTTGCTCTGCCTCACTGCCTGCTCATTTCACTGCTCTGCCTCATTGCTCTGCCTCACTATCTGCTCATGTCGCTGCTCTGCCTCTTTGCTCTGCTTCACTGTCTGCTCATTTCACTGCTCTGCCTCATTGCTCTGCCTCACTGTCTGCTCATGTCGCTGCTCTGCCTCTTTGCTCTGCTTCACTGTCTGCTCATTTCACTGCTCTGCCTCATTGCTCTGCCTCACTATCNGCCTCATTGCTCTGCCTCGCTGCTCTGCCTCACTGTCTGCTCATTTCACTGCTCTGCCTCGCTACCCTGCCTCGCGATTCTCTTTAAGATCAGAGCCCAAAGGCCTGCTGGCCTTTTGCTTTATAAGGAAGGCTTCATCTTGAAGCCAAGAAGAGTGCTTTACTTTCGTTGAGAAAATGTTTAAGAATTTTCTTTTATGAGTTTATCTTTGTCGGCACTTCTACATCTTTCAGAATCTTTTCAAAAGGAGATCGGGACTTTTCCGGTTTTGTCGTCGCTTCATTTTTGAAACAGTCGCTTATTCTTTATTTTTTGCGACATTTACAAAATTTTATTTGCCTTACATTTACTTATTATAGTTTAAAATGTTTATTTATTTAGCACCAGATTGCAATCCCTTGATCCTGTAAACTTAAATTAGATAAATTAATTGCAAATTGAATGAGCTTGAATGAAGATTCTGAGAATTGCATTTTTAAAAATAGAAATGTATTAAGCTGATTCGTAGCATTACCTATTTTCTTCTTGATAGAAATAATCTATTAAAATAAAATATAAAATAACATAGTACAATTTTATCAACCTGTACCTGCATAAAGCGATAACATCTTGTTTTAATTTTACACTGCAGTCGACTTGCGTATCCACGCCTACACTCAGAAGAATGAGTGCAGTGTTTGTCCAAATAACCATGCTCTTTCTTTTAGCACTTGAGTCGGTCATTCTAAAGCACTTGAGTCGGTCCTGACATTTTTTTAAAAGGCCTCCCACACTCACCATTCCAACAAAAAGGAATTAATTTTATTAATTAAATTATTTTTATATATATAATATTTTATGATTATCCTGATATATTGGCGAATCTGTGGTGCGTTTAGTGAGGGTATCGCTATTTGGACAATTTAACCCATTCATTTTCCTGAGTACAAGATCTCGATTATGATATTGTATTTACGTAGAAGGCTCTTTATATAATCCAGCTTATGAATAATGCTTTGAAATTTAGCAGGATTATCTTTTGGTATCCTGTGGACCTGAATTCTTTACAAAATTCATTTTCTTTACAAAAAAATTAATTTTCATTACTGAATTCATTTTCTTTGCAAAAAAGGGACTCCATCTACAACGCAAAAAAGTGTTTACATTTTCAGTGCAAAAAAGTAACACCATTTCCAGTGCAAAAAAGTGACTCGGTTTCCAGTGCATTCTATTTTACATTGAATTTTCCCTGCTACCCTTCACTGATCCCTTTCTTACTGACGGAACACTTTTTTTAGCACTAATATTCTAACACGCCAAAGATATGTATTTGACTGCGGTCAGAAATTTTATTGATTCCATTTGTAAACTTCACTGAAGTTCATCACTACATTCCGTTTCCAAAACCTACATTCGCATATCTTAAAAAGTAGTTATATTTTGCACCCTTGTTAAAATTTTGTCAACACTTTCTTGTATTCCGGAATGCACATTAATAAGCAAATTTATGAACCAAAAATTTACGATAACTTCCTAATTTTATTCAATTTACTTATTTCCACGGCTCAAGCCTCGTAAACTTGGAAATTTTCCTCAACTACATAGTATTCTCATGAATTCCGCACTATGAATAATTATTAAACGAAATAATGGTTATTTTTATTACTATTGAATAGAGTCGTTCCTTAAACCTTCGTTGATGTCCTACATGCGTAATCCTAAATTGTTAGGGTCCCTCATAATTTGTATAATATACAACCTACGGAAATAAATAACATAATATAATCACATAAATAATCACATAAATGTTGTAACTCACAAATGTAATGTTACTTACTACTTGAAAGGCAATCTATCATCAAATATAATCTTTTTAATATTGAATTAAAGCATTCAACTTGATCAAAATCGAAAATCTATTCGTGATTTGACGCTGCAGAACTGGGACGAAATTCCGTATCGCGTCGCCACATTTCGCCCGCCTCTCGTTTACTAATGGTTACTTTCCCGGTGCGTGTGGTGTGTTTACGAATGTCTTCTGAAACTTTGAGGTGCTACGCAACTTTTGTGACGTGATTCACTAAATAACTTGCTAATTATTCATTGCCAAATACGTGTGATATATTATAATTTCTTCAAAATACCGTTTTGCCATCCTAAAATGAATGAAACTGTAATCTCCGAACGGTAGAACTAAATTATTCTTAAGGTTGAGTGTAATCCGAACTACACAGAAGTCCTGATGCGCATTGCAAGTGGAAGTTGAAAATAGCAGTTCAATATATTAATGTAGTTAGACTAAAATAGTTTGAGCATGGTGACACGAAACTATAATATAAATCTCTATATTTCCTCAACCCAAATACAAGATGATTTAAATTCCCGTCTGACGAGATCATTCGAAATTTTTAAATCTTCAAAGCCTTGAATTTCCTTCTGAACCAAGTTTATCTCGGCATCAATTTATTTTAAAAGTGCGTGCGAATACTATTTACTAGAAAGTAGATTTGCCCTTGTCCTCTGAACCTCAGTAAAATTCGTATGATGACCTGTTAATTTTCTGTTCGATTTGTTCGTAATATTTCCCTCTCAATCGTTTTCATCTTTTCGTTCGATCCCTTTATCTTCCCATTAAATGCATTCGTCATCCTCTTTGTTCTATTCTCCGTCATCTTTCTGTTGGATCTATTCGCAATCTCCCCATTTTATCCGTTCGTAATCTTTCTGTTCAATTTGTTTTAAAACTGTCAATCAGTTGATGATCATTGTGCCAGCGACGTGAACCTATTTACAGCTCCTATTTACAACTCCTGTTTACAGCTCCTAGAAATGTCACTCTGACTAAATTTGACCTTGTCGCACACCCGGAAATTTTTTAATTTTGATATATAGGGGGTGCTTCTCGATGATAAGGTGGCCATCGACAAACCTCTTAGTCGATGAGTCTTAGTCTTAGAAAATTAACAACGGTCAATTATTGCAACTTGTAAGTATTCGCTAAGATTTAGTCGTGTGACCTAGATACGCATATAATTTATTTTATATACATACCTTCGTAAACTAACTGGTCTGGTATAACACCAAACGTTAGAATAATTTGTTCAATACGACTGGTATAATATCAGACCCTTGATTAATTAATAGATGGAATGGTCTGGTATAATCCCCGCCGTAATAATAATTGGTTTAATACGTCTGGTATTCTCACACTAACACAGATTTAATTTTCCGTATGATGCCATTTTTCAATTTGCTCTATTTCTTTTTTAATAACATTTCAGTCTTTTCGATCTGTGACTTTAATTAGGCGATAAATTCGGGGAACAAAGTGTTTACGTGGCCATGGTTTTTAACTCAAGGTAATTTATTAATGATTTTAACAAGGGCGGAGCTACAAATGAAAAGGTTGAGAACCCAGAAGAAAAACATAGGAAATTTAAAAATACATTAATTGATAACGGCGTAGCTAGAAAATGAAACCATGTGCACCATTTCAAATAGATTATGATAGAAATACTTATTCAATGCCTAGCTGATCAACAACACTAGTGTCGCTACTCAGCAGTCACTGCACTTGAATCGGCGCTAATCAATAAAAACTGTACTGAACCATCGAGAATTACCACTTGCTGAGTAATAATACCACAATTACTATGAAGCTACACTGATCCCAATAGAAATTTGCCAGCTGTTTAGTTTATACAATCAATCTTTTCTAATGAAGGCTGATGGCTGTGGTAGCTTCAGGGGCATTGTCTTCGGAAATTTTTAATTGTCCCAGGAGGTGTCTTTATAAAATATTCGGCGTCTGAAGTTAGGCCGAACGGTCAGTTTTTGGGGTTGCATCTTTCCTTAAAATTTCTGTCGCTATTCATATAATTTTTTCAGCTGTAGATGTTAGTGCTTTTCTGGCTATAATTTTTTAATTTTTTAGATACTTCTCCATTTCTGGACATGAGTTCCCAAGTATCTCAAGTAAGTAACAATAAATTTACTTCTCAGTCTAATTTTCATGTATTTAATTTTGTCTTCGAATGTTTAAATTTCGTGGTTAATGTTTGAAAAATTGCGCTTTTACATAACTATTCACGATTTCTGACGCGCTCGATTTTTGCACATGGAGTTAAGGCTCGTATGATTTAAATAAGTGTTAAGATTAAATAAATTTAAAAACACATTTATTAGCTAGGAATGCCTAATTAAAACTTTGAATTCATAAGAAATAGTAATTATTAAACAATAGTACGATAAACTGAAATTAGAATTTTATTGTCTGTGTTGATGCATTAAATCTCACACCTCGCATCAAATTTCCATAGAGAAATTGACGCATGTTGACTGCAAAAATGTGCCTAGTGGTGAATGAGAAACTTTTTTTCTCATTAATTGAATAGGCTATTAATTGTTATGCCACTTTAACCATGCCACCTTATCCATGCCACTTTACCCGTGCCACCTTAGCCATGCCACTTTACCCGTGCCACCTTATCCATGCCACCTTATCCATGCCACCTTATCCATGCCACCTTATCCATGCCACCTTATCCAATGCCACCATATCTATGCCACCATATCTATGCCACCTTATCCATGCCACCTTATCCGTGCCACCTTATCCGTGCCACCTTATCCGTGCCACCATATCCGTTCCACCTTATCCGTGCCACCTTATCCGTGCCACCTTATTCCTGCCACATTTATCCATTCTTCCAGGAAAATGAATCTGAACGTCTCTCATCACAAATACTCGCGATACTACGCCGGGCCCTGCAACGTCGGGTAACTCAAACACGGTGGGTTACTCTGCTGCGCCGGGTAACTCGGCAACGTCCAGTTACTTTTCAGCGCCGCGTTACCCTGCCGCGTAGGGTTACTCATCCACGTCGGGTTACTCTTCCACGTCGGGTTACTCTTCCACGTCGGGTTACTCATCCACGTCGGGTTACTCTTCCACGTCGGGTTACTCATCCACGCCGGGTTACTCTTCCACATCGGGCTATCCTGCCACGCCTGGTTTCTCTGACGCATCGGGTTACTCTGCCACGTCCCGATTCTTCGCCCCGCCCCGATGCTTTGCCCGGCCCCGATGCCTTGCCCGGCCCCGATGCCTTGCCCGGCCCCGATGCCTTGACCTTGCCCCGCCTCGATGCCTTGCCCCGCCTCGATGCCTTGCCCCGCCCCGATGCCTTGCCTCGCCAGATAAATCAGGTATGCCACAGTAATTAACGCTGGTTAAAAACACCAGTCACTCGCAATTTCACTGAACTTTGCACTGAATTCCTCATGCAATTGTCATGTAAAAGCTTTTGGCTTCTTCCTGTGTAATAATGTAATCGGTATTTCAACGACACGTTATTTAAAATCTAATTAGGTATACGAAATGAAACACTTTTGTTATAGTCTTTACTGTTTTCGATAATAGAGCTTTCATGTCTCATATTATTAGTCATAATTTATTTTCCACCAAATTACTTTCGATTATGGCTCTTATATCATTCTTACTTTCAGGTACTGCCAGAAACCGCCTTCAACTTCCTCATCGAGGATCAGCAGCATTTGGAGGATCTTTTTAGGACGACGGACGCCGCTGTGTGGATGATCAGCAGCTTGGATGAACTACACGAAAATTGGCCGAAAATGTTGCTGCCTCACGTCTGGCGGTATTCTGATTTTAACCCCGAGGGGAAAAAAGTTGTTGGTTATGATTTCAAGTATTACCTAGTCTTTTTCGACGATGGAAGCGATCTCCGCGTAGACGTTAACAATTGCATTGATTACATCGAAGAAGAAGAGGCGCTGCCGCGGTTCCTCAAGAATCAACTACGCATGGCAGGTTTGGCTCCCTGGTTTTCTATTGTAGTAATGTTGACTCCGGTTCAATAAATAATTCTTTGTCCTATATTTACAATGACAGTTTAAAAGAAACTTGTGCACTAATGATGAAAAAACGTTTAATTCGGGCAGAATTTGAGAAACTAGACGCGAGATGCTGGAGTTGATTGCATTTGAAAGGATATAGACTCCAGTCTCTGCGTAACATAAATAACAACATAACGCCAGTAGTATAAGCAATTGAAGTTAGATTGCGTATCATTCAATACAAGCACCAAAAAATGAAAAGTATGAAGAGTGCAGACTTGCACCTTGTAATGGCTTAGTGTTGGGCAAGGATGGAAGATATTCCACCCCCATCTATTCATTTAGTATTTAAATAATATTTTATCCGAATTTCCACTTCGAATGAAGAACCGCCAATAATCTTGATTCTATCTGATCAGAAAGTTTGTTGAATTTTTACTTGTATTTGATACCTGATAACTGAATTATTAATAACCCATTTTAAATTTTTTTGGAACCGCCTTGGCTTTGGCCGAACAGTCGCCATACTCTGATTTAAGCTCCTCTGGGCCTACTTGCCCACCCGATCAAATTAGCTTAGGGTCAGGATTTTCTTTCCGACTTTATAGTCGCCTGAGAGTATGACATGGGTGGACCGAGCTGAATCACAGTGAGCTTGCAAATTGCACAGTGGCCTCCCTTCAAACCCAGAGCGGAGCAGACATAGAGCGGCTGATTTACCTGTTCCCCGAGTCCTAGGCGGCACCTATTCCAGATTCGGGCCCGCATCTAAGTTTTGTTAGGACAAAAGTTTTATATTTTCCTTTATCTCAGAAATAATAACTGAAACAACCAATTGCTGCATGGTGGTCTATCCTTTTCTCAGCGCATAATTTAACATAATCTGTCTGTTTCGTAACTCCATGAACCAACAGGGCTCGTCACGCCAGGTGTGGGCTTTCCCCTTTCCCCACCCTACCCAACGGTCACTGCAATGAGAAAATTTAAAATGCTTGTAAGAAATGCCAACATCTTCATCATTATGATGGCCACTCGCAATGTGAATGACTTCTTAGAGGACGCCGCCCTGCACCACAAATACGCTTTCCGCAGCCGAGAAACTCCAATGTCCGATGTGGACAAGCGGCTGGTGATGATGGCCTCGTGGAATACTTACGTCATAGTTCTGAAATTTATGGTTAAAACTTTATTTGAAAATTGTCCGTCACTGCCGGTGATTATGTTGATAACTCACCACCCCCTCCTCAGGACGTTCATCTTGCATTTGCTTGTAAGGCATTTCGTGCTGGCGTATTGCGCCTCATCTCCTGATACTGATATTAGTGAACATTTTATCAATGTTGGTGAGCTGTTGATGCTTGATCTCCAAAATATAGTGAGACGTGAGCTGAATATAGTCAAGAGTAATGTCATGGTGCCATATTTAGCATTATTGATTATTCAAAATATAATCACAGCCATCAGATTTTCTATAACTGCTTCTTTTCGGTCATAACCAATAATTTATCAATGGTTTGGCTCTTTTAAAATGTTTTATAAATTCCTTCATTTGAGTTTTGTTGGAAGATTATTTGATAACTGTTATAGCCTGGTTCGTATAAAACTTGTCCTATATTTCATCATAAATCATGTCATGGCTAGAGAAGAAAAAATTAGAATTGTGTTAAACTTAAATGGGTGTGCCTATTTGGTAAAGAACTGGGGAAAATAATACATTTTTTATGCATGGCTGTCATTTTTAAGAAAAATATCATAGAAGTTTTGCCGTAGTGATTTTGAATTTTCATCCCTCACGAGCGTTGTTACTAGATTTATAGTGATTTTTGTTTGTTGAATTCATCATTCCTGTTTTAAAAAGAGCGCAATTGACGGATGACGTGACAAAATGTTCCGATTTTTCTTAGATTGTTATAAATTGACTATTGAATCATTCAATGATTTTAGTGCCTTAGGTTTTTACATTGTTGTGCCCCTTCATTGACGAATAAAAATATTTATGAAAATCGTTTTATATATATCACACCCTTTTGTTTTCGGTGGCAGAAATTTTTTTCTTTTGTTCAGGGGCAAGACAAATGTCCAGTTTTCAGTTTCGATACGAATTGTACTTTGCCGTAGACAAACTGGACTTGTGTTTTGGGAGTCCTCTATGAGAAATGAGCCTCGAGTTCCTGGCATCAGACAGCGAGTCTCAACGGCCGACTTCGAATACCAACCTCGAGTTCTTGGCATCTGGCAGCGGGTCTCGGCGGCCGAGTTCGAATACCAACCTCGAGTTCTTGGCATCAGACAGCGGGTCTCAGCGGCCGAGTTCAAATACCAACCTCGAGTTCTTGGGATCAGACAGCGGGTCTCAGCGGCCGAGTTCGAATACCAACCTCGAGTTCTTGGCTTCAGGCAGCGGGTCTCAGCGGCCGAGTTCGAATACCAACCTCGAGTTCTTGGCATCAGACAGCGGGTCTCAGCGGCCGAGTTCGAATACCAACCTCGAGTTCTTGGCATCGGGCATCTAGTTTCAAGGGCTTCATTCGAAGACTGTGCATTGTTCTTCTCGCCTGTTCCTCGTTGATATTTCTGCGGTGCAGGAAACTGGTTAATTTTCTTGACTGCTGAAACCCGACACTTTCGACCCTTTTTCCCACCTGTAATCGCTCTAGTTCAGTGACTCGCTACAATGGAGATCTGAAATGAAAAATAAAATATAAGTGTTCATCACACTAGGTGAACGACGCACGAGGATTTTGTATGCCCCCAGAAATTAACGCTTGCAAAATGATGAAATTAAAAACCCTCTGGTCATTTATAATGGCTTCCTCTGCCCGCTTTCGGACCGCTGTTCATCCTAGAGCTTTTTTCTCGCAGCCTCTGGGAAAGAACCTGTCCCTTCTTGATTGACTAACTCGATATCTTTCAGCGCAAGTATGATTAGATTTTTAGAGGTAACCTTCACAAAAGTAAATAAGTCGTATTGGACAAGTTACACAAAACATTTTCTACATATCGCACGAGCTGAGAACGGAGTAGCACGATAATCCCCTTTTGTTTGTATCCCATCTGTGAAGTCGAAAAGCACTCGATTTTCATTCTCGATTTACGAAAATCTCGATTGAATGTAAAACCATATCAGTGCGTCAGGAAATTATTCACAGTACATAAGATATAAATAATATATGTTAAAAAAGTACTTTTTAAAGACAACACTTCTTAAGAAACCAGGGTCTCCAACGTTACAGATGTACAATGAATTTGTCATTTTATTTTCGAATATTAAAAAAGTTAATTTTTCAATTTTTTAATATATAAAATTTTGTTTCAAATGTATTTATTCTGTCAATTGATTCATGCATTGCCTCCGACTTCACACAAATGTGCAAAATTTCAGATCAATTGGACAGGTAAAAGTGTGTCAAATATCAGTTATAAGATTTGTAGCTGACAAAATTATTTTTTTGATATTGGAATATTTAATGTTTTCAATTTTTTTATTGGAATATATTTTATTGGATAATATTGCCACTCAAGGACAAAATGGGCATCTCTACTTGAAACTAGTCTAGGAGATTACTGTAAGTATTCAATTTTCCGAACTGGATATAATATGAAGCTTTATTTGTGCAAAATAGTGGGAAACAAATTCCAGGTACTGGTACCGTCCTATCACTCACTGTATTAGTAAAAGACACGCAAATTATCTCTAATGGATGTCCATCTTAGGGGAGTTCTTTCAAGCTCGCATTATGCGTGAAAGAATACTTCACTTAAGGTAATAAGTGACAATATATAGTTCACTGATATTTTTGAAATGATGTTAATTGAGAAGTTAGTAGGACGGTACTTATTATGTCTTCCGCTGGTGTTGAAACATCAGTTACGCAACCTCATTGAGCATGTGAATGCGAAAATATATAATCATTTTTCTTCGTGAAAAGGCAAATAGTCATTGAAATAAAGTCAAGGATCTCCAAATTCTACAATTCAGAAATCAATTGATAAAATTGCCTGAAGTCCAAATGTAATATACTCAATGATCTTACCGAACGTCGCTTCGTAAGGAGAACGCTAGACGTATGTCAAAATGTTTGTGCTTTTTATTAAAGCATAACTGTTCAATAACTACAATATACAAACTATGTAGGAATAATATAAAATTGTATAAAATTGTGAATCTGATTGTAGCACATGATTATTAGAGGAAATTTTCCCCTCAGGAGGCAGAGGAGCAGCGTGGGAGAAGCCGAGTCTACTTATGAGCAATGGTTGACGAATTTTTTCAGTCTTCTGCTCTGCCATGAGCGTAAGAAATGTTCAGTAACATGATGTGCCTTACAAACATTATTGTTGTAATAAAATTTTATTACTGAGAGTAATTCGACAATAGTTCCTGACCGAATAGTAAAATATTTTAAATTGCTGTGTCTTTATCTTATTCTCAAGCAGTTCCATATTGTGTAGCAGCAAGTGTAGAAAGCCGGAAGGACTTGCGTTGGCCGGCAAAAATTTATGTTGGCGGTTCTTTCTAATATTTCACAAATTGAAAACATTTATATTAAATTTAAGCAAATTTACTAATAAATATTTAATTTTATGCCCCTTCTAACCTTTTTCGTCCGCAGACTTGGCCTTTTTTTATGCCATATCTGGCAACCATGGCGTAGAAAGTAGTACAGATTGCCCAGTACCATGTCCGTCTGTATGCAGGACAGTATGAGATAGTCTTGCTTATACGATATACTATAAGAGCTATCTCAACTGTTGATAAGTATTTTACTCGACTGTAAGTAAACTAATTCTTGGTGATATACTATTGAAAAAAGATACAGCAAGTCCCGCTTCTCGACGTTCATGATTAAAGTTCCTCAGCATGTCAAAGTTCCTCTAAAGTTCAACATTGTAGTTCTCATTCACAACTTCCGTGCTTCTGATGTGTAGAATGTTTTAAATGATACATATTCATTTTATGGTGAATCCCTACATTGTTTAGAAGACGTGCTCATTCAAGTGGGCACTCAGATAAATTAAGACTTTGTCCAGATAACGATTCATTTATTGCCTATTGTGGCCCAGACCGGCCCAATTTTGCCGTGCAAACGTACGTATCAGTGAAACGTATGGAAAATGTGTCCCTATTTGGACAATATGACCAATTTATTTCCCTAAGTGAGATTCAAAAGTTGATGCGACGAGTTTAAAGCAATGCTGACCTGCAGCTAAAATTGAGTTTCAAGTTTGCTCATTGAAAATGTGACATTACGAGAACAGATTGGTTTTATTTTCAGGCATGTAAAATGTGAGGGGATAACGTAATTCTGACGTCTAAATGCTTTCTTATCAAAACGAATTACATTTTTTAGGCCTGAATTATTCCACGCATAAAATGAGTATCTAATCTAACATAATTTTCAACGACTATTTCAAGTTGAAATCCTTCTCGTCCATCTATTTTGCTGGATGAGCTGGAGTGCAATCTGAAGACATTATTATGCAATCGATCTAATTGTCAAGTCAGATGTCTGTCGGATGAGACTGTGTAATTGGAGACACCTTGCAACGGCAGAGTTGGAGTTTGGGTTTACTTCAGGTGTCATTATTTGTGTTTTTACGTCAAAATCTTATCAATTCTTGCATGCATTTCTCTTATCGACTAACGCATTCACTTCCGTAGCCAATCCGTGCATCAATATCTTATCAATTCTTGCATTACTTCCCAAAGAATTCTTAAATAGATTCTTCCTTCAATTTTGCTTGAATTTTCCATTTTGATGTGACATGATGAACATTTCATATTTTTTGTCGCATTTCGTTCAAATGAATCGACAAGCCTAGTCATGTGGACCGGCGGACTTAATGCGCTCCTATGGCTATATAATTAAATGTAAGATATGGTTATATGGTATGTAACGTTATGACTACAACCTTCCCCGCATTTTGTTCCTGGAGTCTAATGCAAACGGCTGAAGTAGCGCACCTTACCCAGCATTGCGTTCTGAAGTGTAAATGCAAACGGCAGAAGTAGCGCACTTTACCCAGCATTGCGTTCTGAAGTGTAAATGCAAACGGCAGAAGTAGCGCACTTTACCCAGCATTGCGTTCTGAAGTGTAAATGCAAACGGCTGAAGTAGCGCACTTTACCCAGCATTGCGTTCTGAAGTGTAAATGCAAACGGCTGATGTCTTTCCTGCTAACGCTTATAACTTCATGCAACTCACGCTCGTACAATTTCTCTCGCAGCAGGTGTCATGATTTTTTCTTATAAGTAATATTTATCGACCTGAAACTTCGACGATCGCCATGAGTTTTACATTCAGCGAAGTGAGTACGAAAGCATATAGTAAAAATAGATAACATCAAGTAGGTGAGCGGAAAATAGTTTGTTCATTAGTTAAACACGTATTTCCTAATTGTTACTAAACTCGGAAAGGTGAATGGGTTGTATTGTCCAAATTGCGCCTCACTTTGTGAACGTAGCACTGATACGCCCTTTTTCCAGACCAAACTAGGTCAGGATGACCTGCATAATAGCAAAAAAGTGTCTCGCTATTTGGACAAACTCTCGTTCATTTTCCTCAGAGTAGGTGTCAAATAATGAGTTAATTTACAGGTTCGGATGATCAAAACTAGTGCATTCATATTTCAATTGAAAATTGATTAATTTCCATGACTGTCAATGAATGATTTACTTGTACTTGCATTATAATAAAGCCTAATTCTATGTCCCGGGTCGCTTTCATGTGCAGCAAATAGCTACGTTGTTCGCCCTTATCCGACCTGAAGATGAGCGAAATTTGGAGCGACTGTTTTTCAAGACGGGTATCACTGAATGGATGCTTGGTAGCTTGGATGAACTCCGCAACAAGTGGGTGAACTCATTGCTGCCACACGTGTGTTGGTATTCAGATTACCACCCAAAAGGTAGAAAAATCACACGTTATGACTTCGAGAAATTTTCCGTCACTTTTAATGATGGAACCGAAATGCGCGTTTACGTTGACAACTTCATCAAGTACGCTGAAGAAAAGGGACTGAGAAGCTTCCTGAATATACAAGTACTTCTTGCAGGTTCGAGCCATGCTCTATATATCATAATTATTATATATCAATACATATATATTTATACGAATTTCTGCTCTAGATAGAACGCTGTGTATCAGCTGTTGTTCAGCTTTATCAATCAAAGTTTGTACATTGTTGATTAGTTAGGTTGTTGGGAATTATATAATCTTTGGAATTTCACGCCATATAATAGCAATTTCTATAACTCAATTATCACTAACGCTTGAATTATCATTATTATTGATAAAGGGCGCTAAATTATACATACTTAACCTCAACTGTTGCATGTTCATTAAGTCATTCTGAACAAACAGGCTTCTTCATGCCAACTGTAGAACGTCCTAAACTAATCCTCTACCCAACGGCCACCTGTGAAGAAAAAATTATTGAAATTCAAAAGGAATTAAGGAAAGCCAACATCTTCATCATCGTGATGGCCACTCGCAACGTGAAGGACTTGATAGAGGACGCCGCACTGCATCACAAATTCACTTTCCGCAGCCGAGAAACTCTAATGACCGATTTGGACAAGCGATTGGTGATGATGGCCTCGTGGAACACATACTTCATGGTTCTTAAGTTCATGATTAAAACCTTACATAAAAATTGTCCCTCACTCCAGGCCATATTGTTAATGATTCACCGCCCCATCCTAAGGAGGTTCATCTTGCATTTGCTTGTAAGGCATTTCACGCAGGCATATTGCGCGTCGTCTCCGGATACTGATATTTGTGAATATCTTATCGATGTTGGTGAGCTGCTGATGCTTAATCTGCATAAAAAAC
The DNA here is from genome assembly GCF_000764305.2 of Hyalella azteca. Classification (NCBI taxonomy): domain Eukaryota; kingdom Metazoa; phylum Arthropoda; class Malacostraca; order Amphipoda; family Hyalellidae; genus Hyalella; species Hyalella azteca. The sequence continues at coordinate 80,610 of NW_025932990.1, forward strand.
TGAGTCGTGAGCTGAATACGGTGAGAGGATATTGTAGAGAACCTTTTATAGCATTGTTGATTATTCAAAACATAATCGCGACCATCAGATTTTCAATAACTGCGTCTGCTCGGACTTAAATATTTTTCATGGGTAACTTTACTGTTTTTCTTGAATTTTAAAGGCTTCCTCCACGTGTTAAGAATTGTAAGAAGAATTTGTCTCGCGTCTATCATTAATTTTTTTATACTTTTTCTTCTGAAAGGACTAAAACCTAGTGCGTCTGGAACACAATGCAGGTTGCTTGTAAATTTTACATTCTAACGCAATCTTGAATTTGACATAATAAATGTAACTAATCTATGAATGAATGCGCATCAATGTAGAACGGTTAACAAATTTAAACCAAATATGCTGCGCTGAAATTTTTGGAATAATTAAAATTCTATAGTTGTTCGTTGCGATCTCGTTAGCTTATCGTGAATAACGTGGCTGCTAGATAGTTTTGCATTTTTTAGCGCATCGTTAATGTTCTTCAAATGATAACAGCGCGGTAAGATGTTCTAGCCTGGTGAAATGTTCTCATCGTGTTTTTAGCTAAGACTGTAATGATATTAGTTTTACTAACTATAAATCTTACACGTTTTCCTATGTTTTAGCATGTGTTTAATCTAAAGACTGAATATTTTTTACAAAAGATGTGACTATCGCTGCACGTACGTAAATAGCGATTTTTAACTTGGTAATACATATGTCAGATCGCTTTGCACAGAAGCTTTATTTTCTTTTTTTATTCCGGTGGCTGATGTATTTTATTTACTGATTTGCTTTCTATTTAGAAACCTGTTTTTTTTCAGTCAGGGTCGTTGATTGTGAACGGCCATGTACGATTTTGAACGGCCTGCTACGATTTTGAAAGGCCTGCTACAATTTTGACAGGCCTTCTACGATTGTGAACGTCCTGCTGCGATTGTGAACGTCCTGCTGCGATTGTGAACGGCCTGCTACGATTTTGAACGGCATGCTACTATTTTGAATGGCATGCTACGATTATGAATGGCATGCTACGATTATGAACGGCATGCTACGATTTCGAGCGGCCAACTACGATTATGAACGGCCTTCTACAATTTCCACATCTACCTAATTTTCGCATTTGGTACAGAAACCGAGGACTACAATCATAAGTATTAATGAGTAAGAATATTGTCCAAATAAAAACACACTTTATTACACACAGCTTGAGCAGAGATCGGACGTGGCACTGATGCGCCTTATATTGATGGACCAAACTAAGTCAGGATGATAAACTGAGGACCAATAAAGTACATCGTTGCTTGAAAAAATCTCGTATTTTTTTAGTGTATATAGGTGGAACCCGGCAGTATCTGTTGACTTTATTATTCAACTGTGTTTCATCTTTAATTAAGAGCTACCCTGCAAGAAGGGGGAGTTGAGAGAAATGCAAGCGTAGTTGTTGACTAGGGGACCGTGCTCGCGTAAGAACACGTAGTGGCCCAAGTACACGTAGCGGCCTAAGTACACGTAGCGGCATGAAAAAAGTTTTGGGCCGCCCTGGTACACGAAGCAGACTAAGTTATCGTAGCGGTCGATTACTCGTCTGTGGTTGGTGTGATTAAATCGAAAACCCCTCAGTGAGGCTGACGATTATCGAATTCGATATACGAATTCGATATACGAATTCGATATACGAATTCGATATGCGAATTCGATATACGAATTCGATATACGAATTCGATATACGAATTCGATATACGAATTCGACATACGAATTCGATATACGAAATCGATATACAAAATTCGATTTGATTATCGATATTACGACCCATGGGCTATTGGTGCCAGTAACTCGTGTTAGGGCTGGGACCTTGTCTCTTCCGCTTCTGTTTGGCACACCAGGGATGTTTAGATATCTACAGAAAATTTGCCATAATTTTAGTTTTTTATGGCCGGGGGGAAAGCGCTGTCCATTTGAGGATTTAAAAGCCTTCTGTGGCATTGAAGTGAAGTTTTTTTGCCAGTTTTCGGCAGACTCTTCGAAAATTGTTACCGCTGCTTTTTTAAATAAAAAAAATGATTTCATAGTTGGAACTTTAATATTTAAGTTCACAAACTCAAGCTAAGCATCTTATTACTATTGTAAAGCCGCGAACATTTCGGATCGCTGCCTTATTAATGAGGTTGATAAGATCTATGAAATCACGGTGATTTTTGTAGTAAGTGGAAAAAATAAAGCTCAAGAATGCAAGCAACATATAAAAATTTATCCCGACCAACACTTTTTTAAGATGAGGCTGTGAGATACAGTCTGGAAGTTTTACCTAATATTGGATGCTTCCAACTTCACATCTATTGACTTTAGCCAAGTTAAATTAAAACGAACAATTTACATCCGAGAAGGTTTATTAGAATGCGTATATTAATTTGGAAGACATTTTAAACTCACTGCGTTTAATGCGGAAGCTGAAAAATGGTCGCTAAAGTGCACGTAGTAATCACTAAGTATTAACTTGTGTTACGGATTGCTTATCTAAAACTTTTACCTATTTCATCGCGTATCAATAATTATTTTGTGAATAATTTAAGCAAAACTCGCCTTCGCCCTCACTCTTATTCACCGAAATTATTTCGATGACATAATGCTAAGAATAAATAATAAATTGGGCCTTTTTAAGCATTTTTCGGTGGAATAAAATATGTTATAATTTAAAATAAATAGTTTAAACTTAGACAACTTTATTACCACTTTTTTAAAACTCCAGCATAATTGTCAAACAATCATTAGTTATCAGAAAATTTAAATTCGGTTTTTTAGTTTTTATTCATAGAAATGAACAAAGTACACGAATATTTAACAGGATATAACTCAATTCAAATTCATCTTAGCCCAATATATAGTTATTATCGAGCAAACTTCACACAATAAATTCCATGAAATTTCCTTCCACTGATTCTTTATGATTCCTTGCCGTAAACAATTCATTCATGACACTTATAGTTCACTGATGGCGCCATCACAATTTAGAACGAGGGAGATTGTGCGTAGCATTTATAATGGAAACCTCTTCAACTATTAATAGTGATTAAATTTATTAAATAATCAAGTGTCCGACTGTGATTTGAATATGAAAATTGTGACGTTTTTCAGCCGTAGTTTAATTGATAACTTGTGTTGTGGTTTTCACGTTACAGGTTCTGTAAAATTCGTGGCTTGGAATTAAATTAGTTTCCTCCTGTCCTACAAAGTATATTAATTTATCACCTGCCTGATGCATGCAACAGAGTTTGAAACTCGGTTTTGCCAACTAATTTATAGTTTATTTCCCCCAATATCATTACCTACAATTCATGCCAAATACGCAAACTTCGTACATATGCCGTAAATTTAGGAAGCACACTCGTATGAATGAGCGGCTCATTATTCGAACAGCAGTGCACTTTATATTCTGGAGTGGGTCAGCCTGACCCATTTTGAGATAGCAAAAATTTGTGTCAGTGCTGCGTGCATAAATTTTCAATATTTTGAAAATATGGCCCGTTAATTTTCCTTTTTTCGTGACGTTAAATGGTTACGAATATCGTGAATTTCATGTGAATGTCATAAAATTTAAGGCAGGCTGAAACGAGCAACCATTTGTCGTAGCCAATATAACGTGGTGATTTAAAATTTAATTCGAGATGCACGAATTGACACGTGAATCGCCAGTCAACAGATACTACACTAAAGTCGCCACTTGTCAACGAGAACCGTGCTTATAAGACTGGTCAGTGGTGCGATTTGTGGGGTTCGATTACCACGTTGGGTTATCGATAACCACGTTAGGTTATTAATAAACAAGTTAGGTTATCAAAAACCACGCTAGGTTATCGAAAACCACGTTAGGTTTTCGATAACTTCGTTAGGTATTTGAAAAGCACGTTAGGTTATCGATAAACACGTTAGGGTATAGATGACCGCTTTAGGTTATCGATGACCACGTTAGACAGGTTAGGTTTGAGTTACACATGCAGCGTTCCTTCGATTCAAGTCAGTTGGTCTTTTTATGCAGAAGTACCAGAATTTAGATTACGTAATATGATGCCATGTGACGCACAATTAGTGCGTCACATGGTGCGGTCAATTAGTGCGGTAATTACTTTGCCTAATTTTTGGAGTTTGGAACTCTGCTGAAGAATAATTTTTGAATATGAGAATAAATTCATTTTAATTAACGGATGAAACTTAACGAAATGTATGAGATGAAAATATTTTCATCTTGGTCATTTATACTGGTTAATTCAATTCATTACTTATACATTCAATTAATTAATTTATTTAAGTAAGTTAATTCATTCAATTCAATTATGCGGCAAGTATGATTACTTGGACAAAGAAACTTTTTAGACTGATAATGAATCCTAATTTTCACTCAGAAAAATGAGATAGTGATTGTCCGAATAGCGATGCACGGTTTACCCATGTTGTGTCAGTCATCCTGACAGCGTATCAGTGCTACCACCGCTCTCTGATGGTGCTGTGGGTAAAATGTGTGTTACTATTTGGACAATATTACACATTTATTTTTCTGAGTGATTGTTCTGATGTTATTTATTTGCATGTAAATTTTGGCCTTCGTATGGCAAGTATGGCCAAAATGTCGACATTTTTTTCAGAATTTAAAACTCATGTCGTCTGACATGTCATCCGAGGCCAGCAATCCTGTAAGTTTCTTAACAACCCTGAGCGTTTTTTTTTCTTCATTATCATTGATTTCCAGCACTCGTGTCTTCCTCCTGCGTACTGTAAACTGTAAACTTAAACTAATTTGGAGCGAAAGTAAAGTACGAGTTATGTGTAAAATTTGGGTTCCATAAAGTCTAACTTTAACTAGCATTATTTATTTTATTTTTATAAATTTGTTCAGGGTTAGAAATATTCAAAAATTGTTAAGATTATCTAACCGGAGAAGGCCAGAATAATAATAATAATAATATAATGCACACTTATTCTGCATCGATGTATGCAATATTAATGAGTATCGATGAATGTAATAATAATGGTTGGGAATGAATTCGAAAATATCTTATGTTAGCAGGTGTTATGAAGCTATCGCTCCTGCAACTGAATTAAAATTTCATTTGAATTCAATTGCCTTGGGGCTCCTGGAACTCAAAGACAAATTCGTGTTGAAAAGCATTTGTTTATTAAAGTTAATCCTAAGTGCCGGGGTAAACCCGAACAAGGTTAGCCCTAAACGCCAGTCTATATCCTATAAAGTTAATCAGGGTTATCAGGGTTAATCCTACAGGGTTAATCCTAAGCACCGGTCTAGCACGTTAATCCTCTTTTTTTTCTCGTATTTCATAGGATTTATTCTTAGCTATGTTGATCATGTTTTCTTTTCGTATTGTTCTAGTTCGATTTTTTATAACCTCACTTTACTGTAATAGATTAACTTGAGAAGTTCAAAGATTTCGATTTTTCTATATAATGTAAAAACCATTACGAAGAGTTTAAAAAAATTACATTTTCGAAAAGTTCCCTGGAATATAATGAGCACATACTTGGAAAAAAGTTTTCCGAAAAAAAGTCATGAATTTATTTTTTTAAATAAAATTTCATTAGCTGTGTGTAACGTACACTGAATTTATAGAAGTACATTCGCCTAAATCAAAAACTTATTTCACATCGTATGTGGTGGCAAATAGCTGTATGACTTTTAGTGGGGTTTTACATTACTGTGAAATTCACCTAAACCAAAAACTTAATTCCAGGGGTTCGTTATCCCGGTAGAAATTCTGATCCAAGACCGCGCCGATCTGTGGGAACTTTTCCGCGAATCCGACATCAAAAGCTGGATGCCGAAAAGAATGAAAGATTTATGCAAACACTGGCTCGAGGTGTTGCTGCCGGGGGCTGCCGACTACAGCGACGACGAAACCAAAAAAATTATACGCTACGATTTCGAAAATTTCTGGCTGACGTACAACGACCATTGCGAGATATTAGTGGACGTCGACGCCTGTCTGGAGTACGTCGAAGAGGACCTGCATCCTGAGTTCTTGGAAATGCAGTTATTCATTGCAGGTGCGGGGTGTATTTATTGCAGGTGCGGGTGTATTTATTGCAGGTGCGGGTGTATCCATTGCAGGTGCGGGTGTATTTATTGCAGGTGCGGGTGTATTTAAGTATTTATTGCAGGTGCCAGGTGTATTTATTGCTGATGCCAGGTGTATTCATTGCAGGTGCCAAGTGTATTCATTGCAGGTGCGGGGTGTATTTATTGCAGGTGCCAGGTGTATTTATTGCAGGTGTATTTATTGCAGGTGCGGGGTGTATTTATTGTAGGTTCCGGGTGTGTTTATTGCAGGTGTATTTATTACAGGTGCGGGGCGTATTAATTGCAGGTGCGGGGTGTATTTATTGCAGGTGCGGGGTGTATTCATTGCAGGTGCGGGGTGTATTTATTGCAGGTGCAGGGTGTATTCATTGCAGGTGCGTGGTGTATTTATTGTAGGTTCCGGGTGTATTTATTGCAGGTGTATTTATTACAGGTGCGGGGTGTATTGATTGCCGGTGCGGGTGTATTTATTACAAGTGCGGGGTGTATTTATTGCAGGTGCGGGGTGTATTTCTTGCAGGTTCCGGGTGTATTTATTGCAGGTGCTGGGTGTATTTATTGCAGGTGCGGAATGTATTTATTGCAGGTGTATTTATTGCAGGTTTCGGGTGTATTTATTGCAGGTGTATTTATTGCAGGTTTCGGGTGTATTTATTGCAGGTGCCAGGTGTATTTATTGCAGGTGCGGAGTGTATATATTGCAGGTGCTGGGTGTATTCATTGCAGGTGCTGGGTGTATTTATTGCAGATGCTGGGTGTATTTATTACAGGTGTCAGATGTATTTATTGTAGCTGTCTGGCGTATTTATTGTAGGCGCTGGGCGTTTACGTTTACCATCTCGTAAGGGTAATGGATATTTGAGTATTTTATTGATTCCATTTATATATTTTACCAATGACATTAGGTATACGTGTTACGATTTAATTGCTGCAGGACAAATGTTGCAACAATGTAAAGTATTTCGGCTTCACCTTATCAAAAATGAATTCTTCAGCGACCCTTCATTAATGAATGAGAGCTTTTTAAGTTTCCAAGTATTTCATATAATTTCATTTCTTCATGTGTGCCCATGCATTTTATTGCATCGATGCGGCGAATTTTGTGCAGGTTGATTTAAATATTGACATGAGATGCATGGGCATCTCACAAAAAAATGAAAAAAATTTTTTTTTTCATTAAAATAAAAAAAAAAAATTCATTAAAATTAAAAAATTTCCATTTAAAATTTTTTATTTTCATCGACCAATGAAACGTCGACCTTCTTTCTCACCAAATCAAATTTTTAGCAATGTTGATTTAAGGTGCGTCGATCCCCAGCTAAGCCTTGCTTGGATGAACATTGCACGTACATCCACCACCAAGGCTTGCATGGATGATAAACATTGCATGGAAATCATTGCTAAGAAATGATACAAGTGTCACTTGAGGCGCCCAGAGCTCACAAAACTGCAAGTTTTTTTTCAGTGCACTCGTTGAATAATCAAAAACTCCTCTGGCTCAGCAATAATGCAAATTCAGAATCACTGTTCGACGAATTATATAATTTTCCGTGTCGCAATGGTGAAATATACCAGTTTGTTAAGAAATATCTTGTACCTATTTGTTAACAAATATCCTATATCTATTTATTAAAAAATATCCTATACCTATTTGTTAACTAATAACCTATACCTATTTGTTAACAAATATCCTATGCCTATTTGATAAATTATATCCTTTATTTTCTACGTGCAGAAGTGATCATGCAGGTCGACCTCCTGCCTCTACGCATGCTTTATTCAACATCTGGAGGCCCTCGAAGGGTTCGAGAAATTCGCAGGGATATTCTGAAGACAAATCTTTTCGTCATTGTTCTCTGCACTCGGAACGTAGACTCGTTCTTAGACAAGGCGTTGTCAAGTCATACGTACGTCTTCCGTAGCGACGATCATCCAATATCTGACCAAGAGAAAGAAATGATGCTGCATGCTTCATGGGAGACATACACGAGCGTGCTGAGCTTCATGTTCAAAATTCTGGAGGAGAATTGTCCGTCTTTACCTTTGGAGACTTTGGTGCGTGTTCCAGACTTCAGGAAAATAATAATGGTGCTGATAATGCAGCATTTTGCCTTAGCCTACAGTGTTTCGTCACCTATAGCCAACATAGAGCAACATTTTGCCCGAACCTGTGAATTATTGATGTACGAATTAAATAAAATCATGGAACATGAACTACAGGTTGAGAGATTAAATGCTAGGGAGCCTAATTTAGCCCTGTTCATCATTCATACTATTATCTCTACCATAAAATTTTCATTAACCGCTTCGACGTCGTCGTTTTAGCTATTTATCTTACTATACTTCATAAAATCGCTTGCACTTTCTTCTCATTTTAGTCCTATTGTTGTTCTCCATTCTACATATTTAAACTTTTGACAAGGCAATTGTCATCGTTCACGAGTGTGTCATCTTGCCTGTGAATAAAAATATTCAATTTATGATTAGTTTCAAATCAGATGCGGTATTTTTAACCACTACCTTGGTAATCGAGCCATGGTACTCAGTCCATTCTTCGATATCGCTGATGGACAAAGCTTGGTAGGCGTCGAGGGTGATGCTTCAGCATTGCCCATGCTTGAGCCCCAAAATCAAATCTTGGTACGTGTTACCGTGGCCATCTTGATGTTGTGACCAGTGCAATGAAAGGCGCCTATGATTTTGGAGATGAAATTAAAACTAAACAAGAATTTACAAATCCAGTTAAGCATAAGAAAAATTTTGATGACAAAGAATTACTTCCAAGATGTTGCGTACTTCGCAGAAATAGTCATTTCAAATTTGACAGTTCATTGTAAAAAGCGGTGGCCGCACATTGAACCTGAAGTCATTAAGGGTGGACAGCTCCTAAGTCCATTCATTGACCGCTTAGGTTATTTTTCTTGAACCTGATGGAAATTCGTCGTGAAAATAGGATTTAGGAAAGGAATTCTGCCAAAAATGATAAATTACGGCTTCGGGGAAGAAATGTGACCCTAACACGTGGAATTCAGGGGAAATGTACAAGTTCCTTGTGCATCTTAGAGTAATTGTGTGGGAATATCAGGAGAAAATATTACTGAAAACTGCCACATCAGTTTAGGCCGAGCGCAGCGGCTCCCGGGCTTTCAACGGAAGTTTGAATCAATGAAACTTTTTATCTATGGCAAAGTTGTCCAGGAAAAATGATGGTGTTGGTGTTAGAGAAAACATCGGTGTATGTATAGTGTATAATAATCTATGTAGACCATTAGCTCACCATATAAAGTTTTTATTAGAATGATTAATCCACCGATAGCATGAATTTCAAGTAAACCTCACTTCATGGTATAAACGGGCCTTCAATCTCATGTTCATGATCATTTGATTAATACTTCTAATACTCATGAAATAAAGCTACTTTTCTTCAGTAAACTTGTACTTTCCGAGCGCTAAAGTCAGGCGATTTTTGGACGATCGCGGCGCGCGGGGCGACGCAAGTTCGTGCATTTCTTCTGCTGCTGCATCGCACGGATTTCAATGGCCAAATAAATATTACGATGTCTAGTACAGCATGTAGCAAAATCTGCTTTACAAGTATAGTATGCAACAAAATATGCTAAACAAGTACGTAAAGTAAGATGTGCAATAACAGTTCAATGATAATAATATGCATTAACACTATGGCAAAATATAATGTAAAAGTATAGCATCTATAGCGAAGTTTGCAATAACAGTATAGCGTGTAACTGTAGCATAACATGCAATAACATTGTAGCCTAATTTCTGATCACAGTATATCATCTGGCATGATGCGAAAGTAACACTATAGCATACTGTATTATATGTTGAAATAGCATAGCACATATTTGCTCATATGTTCTTATGTAATCATTTTCCATTACCTCATTCAAAAAGCTTAAGCATAATAAACAGAATGAAATTTTCCCTAATTTTTAACTTTAATTATATCTTCTTCAATAATCATTTCCCAGTACTTCATTCAAAATGCTGAACCGCAATAAACAGAATGAAAAATTTCATAATTTTTAAACTTTATTTATATGTTCTAACATCACTTCGTACCCGAAAGTTTAAACAAGCACAGGCGCTGGAGATTAGGGTTGCCAGATGGCCTAAAAAAGGCCAGGTCTGCGAACAAAAATGTCAAAAAAGGCCTATGACTCAACATATACTACTATATTTGTAGGTGACGATGTAAAAATTTCATTCAATTTTCTTGCAGTTTTTTTAATTTTTTAATTTTGATGTACCCCTAGCATAAATTTTAGCCGGCCAACGCAATTGGAAAAAAACTAAATCACGGAATTTGTCTGGAAAAAAAGACCGTCTAGCAACCTTGCTGGAGATTGCTAACATGTTTCGCAAGCCTTAAAAGCCAACAGCCAACTTTCGCACGGTATTTTTGTGGCAGCGATGCAATGGTAAAAGCTTTAATTGTGTGCTTGACATCGCTAAAATAGTGGGTGTGGCGCACGCGAGAAGAGCTAATGAGCAACGCCACAACGCGCCATAATGGTGCTAATGTGTGGCAAAAGCCGCGCCACAACGCGCCATAATGGTGCTAACGAGTGGCAAGAACAGCGCCATAACGCGCCATAATGGCCCTAATGTGTGGCAAGAGCCGCGCCACAATGCGCCATAATGGCGCTCTAATGTCTGGCAAGAGCGTGGCGTAGCGTAGCCAATATGCCATGGCATTTCCAGGCTAAACTCTTGTGCCAACACAACCACTTCGTCTTTGCTGCCCCAACAGGCAATTTTTACGTCGTTATTTTACATTTGAGGAGCTTTCATGAAAATGCATTAATTTGAATATACAACACAAAATAACCTACAATAACCAAGAACAATAAACCATAAAGTGTAGTAAATTAATTTGATTATGAACCCAGCTTTTTTGGAGCATCGAACACTAATAAACACTAATAAAGGCAATGTATAAAAATTCTAGAAAGCCTCCTTCAAACGCAGATTATGCATGGAATATGAAACTCTAGTTTAATCTCGTTTTAAATAATGAAAAAAACACTTCGGGCTATTTTTAAATTCGAGTTATAAGCAAACAATTTTTACACAAAATACAATATAATTCAATACAACCAAAACACCGAATATCATTTAATACAGCCTGCTTGGCTCACTTCCAACACCTGATCTTCGATGCGCGTTGCAGCTCACGTTCGCTCGAGCGTAACTAAGTTTGCGGTTACTGTGCTTCAATGCAACGCGATTCCAAAACCAAAAAAAAAACTGTTCGTGTAGTTTCAAGTCCTGCCCTCGTGTGAATCATACAGATTCTTGAAAGTGAGTCACTAAAACCCGTTCATTTTTTTGAGTGGTGTCTGGCCCAACTATGACCAAAAGGTAAATAAAAGTAATTCAATTTCGGGCACGTAGGCAGCGGGCATCGTGGCTACCAGGGCATTGTGAGGCAGGAATTGATAACAACGATCAACTGAACTGAGATCTGCATATCGAACGCCGGAGAAATGGCGGCGAATACCTGACAAATTATTTCCGTGCATATATGAACGTACGAGTGTGAAGAGTGAGAATGTATGAATAGTCCTTAATTTCATTCGTTAAGTAAAAATTTAGTAAAATATCAATATCGAATGATGTATAATCAATATAAGTATGAGTTATAAGAAAATATGAATTAATATATAAATTTTTCCAAATATATTTATGATTCAGTATTAGCTGATAAATGTAAAATTTAATAAATTTGCAAAATATTTGAAAATGTTATAGGGCAGTTAACTTGACTAAAACAAGAAGCTTTATATAGTTTTGATTTTTCTTAGGTTCATCGGAGTTGATTGGCTGACTGAAGTTAACTGCTGCGACTGTACCAGCTATGTGGCAATCCACTGCCCTACCTCAGCAGAGAAATTCATTCAACCAATTGGGAATTCTACATCACTTATCCTCGTAATATCCGTAGAGGATACTACGAGGATATCCGATCTTTTATGAACTTTATGCCCGAAAAAATCAGTCAATCTTTACTTTAATACCCATTTTAAATGCTAATTCTTATTTTGCGTCGTTGATTATTGAAGTAATAAGTTAGAAATTTCCCCCCGATTATCCATAAAACTATGTTGAAGAATTACAGTTGTTTGGCCAAGAGTGATTTCGAATTCCCTTCAACATTTTTATCTGTATCATTTTCGTTAAAAATTTACATAAAAATTATCAATCATTTATATAATTATCGTTCTTAAAATTTGAAGCTCAATCGAAAGTGTCAGGGGATACGGCATTGGATTTAAAAGCTAATTATTGAACTCTAAATAGAAACTGACCAAAAATCACGAATTTTATTAACTATTTATTTCGTTACAGATGTTAGTTGCAGGCAGCTACCCTCCAAATGCGAGTTCGCAGCTACCCTCCAAATGAGAGTTCGCAGTTACCCTCCATATGAGAGTTTGCAGCTACCCTCCAAATAGTGTTCGCAGCTACCCTCCAAATGATAGTTCGCAACTACCCTCCAAATGAGAGTTTGCTGCTACCATCCAAATGAGAGCTCGCAGCTACCCTCCATATGAGAGTTTGCAGCTACCCTCCAAATAGTGTTCGCAGCTACCCTCCAAATGAGAGTTCGCAGCTACCCTCCAAATAGTGTTCGCAGCTACCCTCCAAATGAGAGTTCGCAGCTACCCTCCAAATAGTGTTCGCAGCTACCCTCCAAATGAGAGTTCGCAGCTACCCTCCAAATAGTGTTCGCAGCTACCCTCCAAATGAGAGTTCGCAGCTACCCTCCAAATAGTGTTCGCAGCTACCCTCCAAATGAGAGTTCGCAGCTACCCTCCAAATGAGAGTTCGCAGCTACCCTCCAAATGAGAGTATTTGAATAATCAGAGGCCAGTAAGGGGTTTGGTCGACAAGGTAACCGGATTATCCATCCTTTGGCACCCTAAACTCTGAAATAATTTGGGCTCGGATCTACGAAGACTTGATTTGTGTTGAAATAGAGGATTTGGCCTTCAGGTATTCGGTCTTCAAGCATTCGGTCTTAATGCATTTAGCCTTCATGTATTTACTTTTTATGTATTTGGTCTCCGTGCATTTGGTCTACAGGTACTCGGTTTTCAAGCATTACATTTAATCTTCAGGCATTTGGTTTCCATGTATTTAGTCTTAAAGCATTCAATTTTCATATATTTGTGCTTTTAGCGTTCGGTATTCATGCAGTTGGACGTCAGGCATTTGGTCTTCAGATATTCAGTCTTCATGCATTTGGTTTTCAACCGTTTCTTTTTTTGTATTTAATCTTCAGCCATTGTTTTCATCAGCCGCTACGCACGCATGCGTTGTTTTCATCAGCCGCTGCGTACGCATGCGTTGTTTTCATCAGCCGCTGCGTACGCATGCGTTGTTTTCATCAGATGCTACGTACGCATGCGTTGTTTACGCATATACGACTATAAGTCTGTAGCCATCGACTCAATCTGCAGACCATGAGTCCGGAGCTATAGTATCTGCAGACTAAAATTCTGTAGCCAGCTATAGGATTTGCAAACTGTAAGTCTGTTACTCGATGAATTATATGTCTGTAGACATGGACTCTGCAGAGTATAACTCTGTAGCCATAGACTCTGTAGACTATAAGTCTGTAGCTATAGCCTCTGCAGACTATAAGTCTGTAGCCATAGACTCTGCAGACTATAAGTCTGTAACCATAGACTCTGCAGACTATAAGTCTGTAGCCATAGACTCTGCAGACTATAAGCCTGTAGCCATAGACTCTGCAGACTATAAGTCTGTAACCATAGACTCTGCAGACTATAAGTCTGTAACCATAGACGCTACAGACTATAAGTCTGTAACCATAGACTCTACAAACTATAAGTCTGTAGCCATAGACCCTACAGACTATATGTCTGTAACTATAGCAACTATACTGAACACTCCAAGAAATCTCCAGGGAGAAGGAGAAGCTCCCGGTGAGTCGTGAACACTAGCAGCTCGTGTTTCTTTCATTTATTTCTTTAAGTGCAAGGCAGTAGAAAACAAAATTAAATTCGAAGGAAACTCTCCCGAGACGTTAACGTCGTAAAGTACATTGCTGCAGTTAGCTACAGTTGTCTGCAGTTAGCTGCAGTCACTGCAGTTAGCTACAGTTGTCTGCAGTTAGCTGCAGTCACTGCAGTTAGCTACAGTTGTCTGCAGTTGGCTGCAGTCACTGCAGTTAGTTACAGTTTAGTCGTCTCATTTTAGAAGGTAACTGCACGTTACAGCAGTGCAGTTAGCTACAGTTCTGCTGTCTGCAGTTAGTATAGCTAACTGCACGTCACAGTAAGTGCAGTTAGCTACAGATGCATATTTACTTTCACACTTAAAGAAATAAGCGAAACTTTCTCCTAGAAGCAATTCACTTCTGTCTCTTGTATGGGTCATCCTGACCCAGTTTGGCCCCGAAAAAAGGGCGTATCAGTGCTACGTCCGCTCTGTGCTCGTGCTGTGGGTGAGAAATTTTGCCACTTTATGGACAATATTACCCATATGTTTTTCTTTGAGCATGAGTTCACTAAATTTTCTCATAATGCAATAATAATTACTGGTATGTAATTATTATTACCTTCCAGTATTTACGGGTGAAAGTGAAGGTAATTACTCATGAGAAAGAACACCATCTTTCACATTCATATGAAAGAGCAGGCGGAAAGAAAGGTAAATTACTCACGTACAGAATACTGTTGCTAATGTTTATTTGAAAAAGAATGCGGAAGGGGAGATATTTACTCCTGTGAAAACCCCGTAATTAAAGTAAATTTAAAAGGGCGGATGGAAGGAAGATGATTACTCTTGTAGGATTACGTTAAAATTAATTTATTAGAAATAATGTATCAAAATTTCTTGAAAATTTCGTTTCCTCTTTCGAAAACACACTAACATTCATGCATGGTTCAATTTCGATAGATTTATATTATTTTTTTAAGATATTTTTTTCAGTATAGTACGGTCTGTATGTCTGTATGTATGTACGGTATGGTCTGTGATGAGTTAAAATATTTTATTTAATATATTAAAAATATGTAATAATTTTTTCTGAAATGATATTTCGGTTAATAATATGATAATAATAACATTTATTGTTTAATTTAATTTCTGACTAAATTAACTCACGGGGGTGTGGGAGGGGGGCTCGTCATGGTCCTAATTAACTGTCACCCCCAATACCCCCTCACACAACCCGCTAACCCCCCCACAACCCATCTCCCCATCCCCCGTGATGATGAGCACCACGAACCTTCATTTGAATGCGGGGTCACGGGGGTGGTGGGGTCACGGGGACGGTGCTGTCTCTTATACACATCTAGATGTGTATAAGAGACAGTCAAGGGATTGCTGTATTTCCCTATGTAATTTGGTTCAAATAAAGTAGCATGGTCCAACTAAATTCCTTTCTGTTTCAGGATTACCTACCAGTAGTTAAGATTACAGTATCAAGTTTATTCATATCAGCAAAGCCCNGGGGCGGTGGAGCCACGGGGGCGGTGGGACCACGGGGGCGGTGGAGCTACGGGGCGGTGGAGCCACGGGGGCGGTGGAGCCACGGGGGCGGTGGGACCAAGGTGCGATGAACTATGTGTATTAGTCTTTCCCCCGTTAAGAGTTTTTCAGTGTCAACACTTTTCTGTGAAGATGGTAACATGCCAGTATAAATACATCATTCCCTAGTTAAATATCACATAAATAGATCTGTCCTCACTTAAATATCACAATTATAAAACAATCCTTACTTAAATATCACATTAATAAATCAATCCCTACTTAAATATCATATCAATAGATGAATCCCTACTTAAAAATCACATAAATAGATCAATCCCTACTTAAATAACAAATTAATAGATCAATCCCTACTTAAATATTACATAAATAGAACAATCCCAACTTAAATATTACAAAAATAGATCAATCTCTACTTAAATATTACATTATTAGAAGACTTTTTCGCATGTATTTTACCCAACAACAGATGACTTAATACGAAATTCACAGTTAAATTTTAGTGAGAGCAGGCAGAAGAATTAATGAAAAATTAGTCTTCTTATTCAGATTCGAATGAATTTATCCGTCATTTCATGCCGAGCTGTTCAAGAGGAGGCGTTTGTAGATTAAATAAAACAAAGTCTCTGGTCAAATAAAATTTTATCTAATTTTCGTATCCAATTTATGGAATGCAATATTTGTAAAGTAATTTTTCAGCTAATTTTCTATTCCACTCAACTTGGGCTTAGCTTACTTGGTTTCCTTTTCAAAAAAAATATTATTGTAGAATGCTAATGCGGGACTCCGGATAACGGGTTTCGGTATAGCGGAAGTCGTAATATAAAGATTAGGGATAAAATTATTCTAAAATTGCAGGGATCAGGAGTTCTTAAGTCCAATGTAGTTGTGTTCGTAATCAAACTAACTTTTTCTACTAATGATGAATTGATGTTATATATTATAGCAAGAATGTCTCCCAAATTAATGTTTTTACGTATGTTTTCAGATGTAAAAGGGCGACTTAAAATCGCCTGTTAAGGCAGCAAAGACGCCGTGGTTGTGTTGGCACAAGAGTTTAGCCTGGAAATGCCATGACGTGTTGGCCACACCACGCCACTCTCTTGCCACACATTAGCGCCATTATGGTACGTTGTGGCGTGGCTCTTGCCACACATTAGCGCCAACATGGCGCATTGTGGAGCGGCTCTTGCCACACATTAACGCCATAATGCCACGGCTCATGCCACACATTAACGCCTTTATGCCACGGCTCATGCCACACATTAGCTCCATTACCAGGACCCTAACTCCCTACATCAGGGATGTCAAGCAGATAATTAAAGCTCTAAGCTTTTATCATTGTATCGCCGCTCCGTAATTACCGTACGAAAGTTAGCTGTTCGCGGCAGCCATATTTTCAGGCTTTTGTGACTTTTTTAGGCTTACATTAGTTTTTTAGGCCGCGGCAGAAGACAAACATGTTTGTAATCTCAGGCGCTGCGTGTTTGCTTTTTTTTGTTTTGTGGGAGGTTTGAAGCTTAAAGTGAGTAGGAAAACACGTTTGAAGCGGAGGGGTGAAATGTGTAAAATGTTTGCAATGTTAGAACCACTTCTGCTCGTATTTGCGTGGATTAAATTTGCGGTAAGGAATTTTTAACAAAACCTTTCAATGTTTTCCAAAATTACTTCAGAAAACATCTTTGTATTTGAACTCATATTTTCTAGAAAAATATTTTGAAAAATAATGCCCCCTTTCCCAAACTTTTAAGAATAATTAGCAGTAATATCTCCGATTATTAAAGTGGCGACTGATAGTGAAATCTAATGAAAATATCTTATGTGGACTGAGAAAATTTATGAATTTAAGAAAATTTTTGCCAAGGCTTGTTTAGGTTTAAGCATGACTTAGGTTAATTTAGGTTAGGGTATGACTGAAGAATATTTGGTGGTATCATATATTTATCATAACATTCATTCACATTTTGTCGTAATATGTGTACATATTAGGACATATACTCGTAATAAGAGTACAGCAGGGACGAGTATACATGCCGTAAAATTCGAATTAATATTAACAACTCTGAACACAAATTAAACAGTAAAAACATTTTTCAATCATTATTACATTTATTATTTTTTATTATTAAAATCATCATTGTTATTATTACTATTAAAATTATTATTATTATCATTATTATTATTGTTATTATTACTATTGAAATTATTATTATTATTATTATTATTATTATTAATATATTATTGTTATTATTATTATTATTATTATTATTAATATTATTATTATTATTATTTATCACGAAGCGATTAAGAGATCCACGTTTTGTCTCACAAAGCAAGAAATTGAGCAATCAATTCATTATGAAACTCGTGACCGATTCATTTTTATTCATATATTTTATACATCCGTTATTTCTATAAATAACTTGAACAAATTTTCCTACATTTCCCAACATCAGCCATTCCTGGCAAGTACTCACAAATTGACTCGCTTCAGAAACTTCCTCTCCCCCCAAAGGGTCAAAAGTTGGACAAGTTCCCACTTTCAAGGTCAGGCTTGAATTTTAAGGAGAAAACTTCAAGGAAATTCAAGAAGAAATGAAAAAAATATAACTCGGTACTCACTGCAGTGAGTGACAGAGAGCGAATTTTCTCATCGACGAAAACTTGAGGTCACGGACGGACGGACGGACGGACAGACAGACGGACATGACGAGCACAATAGTGCATTTTTTTCCATAAATGAGAAAATGCGCTAAAAAGAATTCAGGCTCTACACTCAAGTAAATGAGCGAATTTTTGACCAAATAGTGATGGACCTTCCACTCGCTAGGATGTGGGTCATCCTGACCCAGTTTGTCCCGGCAAAAGCGTGCATCAGAGCTACGTCTGTTTTCTGCTCGTGATGCAAGTTAGAAAGTGTGTCACTATCTGGACAATTTGACTTATTCATTTGTCGTAGTGCTTGCCAAGATATGGAACCGTAATCGTAATTTTACTAACATCAATGTTATGCGATATTATAATAATAATAATAATATTAATAATAATAATGACAATAATAACATAATAATAATAATGATAATAATAAACATAATAATAATAAATTAAACAGCAAAAATGAGATATTATAATCAACATAAATATTCAAAACGTAACAGAGAATTTCATGTTACACAATTGGAATACATAGCGCCACAACCGTCGAGTTACGCGAATGAGATGGCCTATTCATCTTAAAATCACCTAATGGGTAGTCAGGAATATACTTTACTTTCACAAGAAAAAAATTAACATGAATTTTATAAGAATTGTGAAACGATAATTAGTTATGATAAATACAGACAAATGCAAATCCTATTCTTCAAAAGAATTAAAACCTATTCTTTCTTATTCAAAACTTCATAACCCATTCTTTGAAAATATTTCCGATTTAATCGATAAATTTATGCTGAATTTAAGCTGCCATGTTGTATTTAAAACAATTTAAACCACAATTATTTACTAAAATTCTCAATAATAAACTTTACTCTATTTTGATATTCATCTCACTGTCATTTGTGCAGGAAAACAAATAAAAGATTCGATTGTTGACAACACGCATCATTATTATGCGCAGTGATCATGGTGCTTAATTACAATATCTTAAATATCTTATCTCAATTATCTTTAATTAATTATCTTTTATATCCACACCCACCAGCCTCCAAACACAGTAAACGTGAAGGCAGAAAATTCTGAAAATTTAGTTTTTTAGCCGAAATGGCGGAAATTTGCTCATGTGACTTTGAAAAGAAATGAAATGATCCGAGAAACCAATTCACGTTATTTCTTTTTAAATCTGTAAGCTTCTAATCTGAATTAAATACAACACTGATACCATTTATTCGGCGGAATTAAAGTTTTCAGTGAAAGTCTGGTTAACTTTTTGGCATTTTTTTGGCTGTTAAATTTTTTTGCAAATTAAATCGATTACAACATGCATGGAATTGAACGTTTCTCACTTACTCCTATGTATTTTTACTAATATTATTAACAATAATAAATAATTATCATAGCCATTCTATTTAAATCCACTATTTTCTTTCACCAAGATTGAAACATTGAGAAAAACAGAAATACAAGAGCTAAAGGAACCATAAAAACGACAAGAAACACGCGAGGATAAAAAGTAATCAGGCAATTTATCAGGAACTTTAGCCCGGCGTCAAATGAACGCCGGCCGAAAAGTTGGGAAGTTTCGCAGATCAAAATCGTGAAGAAATCTTAGGCGTTAGGCCGCGCCTGATCCCGGACTGATGTTGACGGATGCTGTAGCCGCCCAACCGTCAGCGATAACCGCCTAACCGTCAGCGATAACCGCCTAACCGTCAGCGATAACCGTCCAACCGTTAGTTTGGTGTGTATTTCACACGTGGTTTTTGTTCCGGGGTCTATACTTTCAAAAAAAAGTTAATAGATCGTAAGTTCATCAGCCAATCATTGATGGCCTTTCAAGTAAAATCCACCAATCATAGACGAGAAAATATAGCGTAAGTACCTACGTTCACTTAGCGAATTTTGAAAGTATTGAAAGTATGGCCCCTGAACATTCTTTTCAATAAAATAAAAAGTAGGCGATTAATTATTTGTGCTTTATAGCAAATAAGTTCTGTGAATTCGACCGAAAGGGGTAAATAATGCGAAATTCTTTGCTCAGAGTTCTTTCAGTCGTCAGAAAAAAACAGCGAATTCGTCCAAATGAGCCAAAACGCCCCTCGCAAATTTTGAAGCTGGAGATAGCTTTGCCTCTGCATCTGCATACATTGCACATTCCAGATCTCAACTCTGGTACTGACGTCACCCTTTTAGAAAGTAGATCTCCCTTATTCTGTTACAAAATAGTTCGCAACTCTGGGAACTTTCTCGCTCTTTTGGAACGCAGACCATAACTCTGGGATTGCAATTGCTTTGTTTATTTGGGCTTGGGCCTAAGCAGTGAAGCGGTGAATGAGGAAGCGGCCTACCTCATTAACATCACCCGCTAAATGTGAGATTAGGGGGAGTAGCCTGTCTCATTAACATCACCCTCTAAATGTGAGATAAGGGGGGAGAAGCCTGTCTCATTAACATCAGCCGATAAATGTGAGATTTAAGGGGGAAAAGCCTGTTTCATTAACATCACCCGCTGAATGTGTGATTATGGTGAACAGCCTGCCTCATTAAAGAAACCTGCTGAATGTGTGATTACGGGGAAAGCAGCCTGCTTCACTAACGATTAGGTGCGATCATTCCAAACTAATTAGCATCTCATTAGCTCATTGCGGTCTGTCATTTCCAAGGTTCCGCTTATTAAAACCAGAAATGTTTAACGAGTTTTTATTTTTCACCAAACGTTGTTGTGTTTGCACATCGTAGCTGATTTTTGCATCATTAAGTCATGTTTTAGGAGACTTTCATCCAAATTTTTATTCGAATCTATTTCTTTAATTATATGTTTCTTAATGGAAATAATCGAAATTATGTCTCCTTCGACTTTGTTTGCTGAACGCAAATGAGATTTACTAAAAATAAATCGGAGAAACGCAATCAAATGAATATAAAAAATGCCACCGCAATTAAGGAGTATAAAAAAATGCAAGGAAAAAACAATTAAATTAAATAAATATAGATGAAGCAAATGTAGTAAAATACATTTAAATAACGCAATTAATTAATTTAATATTTATATTATAATTATTTGCGTTTTATTTAGAAGCAATTAATTATATGAAAATATAATAAATGAAGTTAGGCAGATTTAATTGAAATTAAACCGACAAAATAAATGAAATAATTACAATTCCTAATCTGAAAGTAAGTTAAATTCCGTCAATGCAAAGGCGTTCTAAAGGCTCTGCGCAGACCGCTAATTGGATAAGAATTTTACATATGTTTTGAATTAAGAGACTTGATTATTAATATTTATATTGAAGTGTATTAACTTTAAATAAGGAAACATTAATCTTTGCTCACGCTATTCCTATCTAAAGCCCTGGTAACGGAAGTTACCGTCTGGAGGCAGGGGGTTATAACTTTGTTCACAGCTACACTAAACGGTACTAATGCTATTCCTACCTAAAGGCCTGGCAACGAAAGTTATCAAAAATAAATAAAGGATATTTTTTCCGATTTTCCGGGATATTTTTTTTTCCTGCCTGAAAGTGAGTATACAAAGACTTGACTAATATGTGGGATCTCTATTTGGTGTTTTCCAAAGCGGAAAGGAAATAAATAGAAAAAAATTTGAAGGAGATTTAGAAGTCATTATTTTACATGTGGATGCGGAAGAAATACAGGGTGTTTCAGAATTAAGTAACCCTTTTAATTTGTTAATAAATAAAAAACTAAGAACGTTATGAAGTTGAAACTTGTTTTATTTAAAAGAAGAACATTTTCATGGTAATATTGCATCATAGTTGCGTCATTATCCTGTATAGCTTGCTAAATTTGTGTTTAATTATCAAGCCTTAAATTTTCATCATGATTCGCTACAGCAAAGAAGAAAGAACGAAAATTCTGCAAACCTACATCAGGACGATGTCAATAACAGAAGTTCAACGTGATTACAGGATCCATTTCAAAACAAGGATCCTTCAAAAAACACATTTAAATATCTTTATCGAAAATTTGCGGATATCAAAAATTTGCACTCTCGTCAGAAACACTAATGAAGGTTATGAAAGCAACGAAGAGAAGAGATTCTTTTAAATAAAACAAGTTTCAACTTCATAACGTTCTTAGTTTTTTATTTATTAACAAATTAAAAGGGTTACTTAATTCTGCAACACCCTGTACTTGGGACTCGAATGCAAACAGAATTTTTTTGGGGGTTAGGGGGTTTAGGAGACTAGGGAAGGGGAGAGGGTTGTCCAATGTTAAATTTGTACGCATGTGAACTTGAATGCAACCAGAAGTTGATTAATGATAATTTTGAACATATATCGTTAAAATTACATTTAACAAAAGCCCATTTATTCATCAGATTTTTCCTAAAAATATCCAACGTAATTTCACGCAATCACGTAATACGCACCATCACGTGATTGGCTGGCGATCAGGATAATGAAACGTTCATGTTCGAAATACCCAAGGTCCAATAATGAAATCCCAAAGCTACAATTTGATATTTCGTATATTTCATACGAAATATCAAATCAAAAATAATGCGTTACAATAGGTATGATGAACAAGTCATTAAAGCCTAGCAATAACAGAGAGCTATGTTAAATCCTTCAGTTCCCCATAAGATTAATCCCAGACCTGATTACAGTAGTAACGGTGTCTGCGTTCATAAGACCATTCGACTTCTCACTGATTCTTCTCACTGAATTTTCACACCTTGGTGCAGGTCTCGAACACGTAACTCATTGCTCCCGTTTTGCCGTGCATGCTATATATTACTATAAGATAGCAGAATAAGCTTATTTAAACACGAGTGGTTAATGACCAGAGAAATCATTGATTTAAATTTTCAGGATCGAACAATAATCATATTTACGTGTATCATGTACTTATTTCCGCCAAAATTTCAGTATTCAATGCTTCCTATAACTTGAAAATGAATGATGTCACATTCGAAACGTCGTTAATAAATTAATTTACTTCCTTGAACCTAAATTTTTATCAACCAACATCCACTGAAGAATATTGTTCGATCCTGAAAATTTAAATCAATGATATATATATATATATGTATATATATATACCACTTGTAGGTCAGTAGTCGCGTAACATCAAATACCCTCCGCGTACCACTAAGACGACGTGTTATAGTCTTTGAGAGGTAGCCTTATTGGCATTTATTTACACAATAGAACAATGGGTTGCTCATTAGTTTACTCCTTGAATTCATCAACTAGGCATCAGCGTCAACTGTCACTGGGTTGAGGGCGTGTGGTAACTGTGGCAAATATTTGCCAGATAATCTCGTGTAAATAAGGAATATTGAAGTAAAATATAATTAATATAGTAAGCTATGATCCGTTTTTTCAACACCAGGGCCCATATTTTGGATTTCATCGAAGTCCGTTGTGAGGATTTCTACACCGGAGCCATCTTGCGGATGTCAACATCGGGGCCTCCTTTTTGGGGATATCAACACCAAGGCCCATTGCGCTGATGACAACACCGTGGCCCATTTTGAGGATGTCAACACTGGGGCCCTTTTTGAGGATGACAACACTGGGGCCCGTTTTAAGGATGACAACACTGAGGCCCGTTTTAAGGATGTCAACACCGTGGCCCGTTTTGAGGATGTCAACACTTGGGCCCATTTTGAGGTTGTCAACACCACGGCCCGTTTTTGGGTTGTCAACATCGGACCCGTTTTGTGGATGTCAACAAAGACATAACCGGCCCGTCGGCTACGTCCGAAGCCCCCCTCTCCTGCCGCCTGCATCCGAATTTGCATGGCAATGGCTCTTTAATTTTGGCCGCCCCGTGAAATTTCAATTTAATAATTCGAATAAAGATTATAAAACGACAAACAACACATCCATTCAAATTTAGATTTTCTTTTATTCATGAACCTGTCTGAAGCAGCCATATATTTTATTAATAATCTGACGTTTATTAATGCCGTCACACTCGTACGCAAAACGTATAGGCATCTACAGTGAGAGAAATACGCATAACATTGTTTAAATTGCAATGCATTCTTACCCTTATTTGGGCTATTTTAACCCGGCGAAAGGTCGCATCAGCGCCACGTCAATTTTCCGTTCCTGCTGTTGGTAAGAAAGTGTGTCACAATTTGGAGATAACTTGATCCAATCACATTCTGAGTGTAGATCGTTTGCATCGTACAAGTCACGTACTGAACTCAAAACTAAGCAAAGATCTAATCTTGTACCCAGCACTGTAATGTTTAGGTTGACACTCTCTTCACTGACTTGAATGTAAAATTACGGGAAACGATTAAATATTGGGTTCAATCGATTTTTAATCTTTCAATCTACACGACCATCCACATTATGATTCACATTTATGTACAATACCACTCGATTGTGTCTATAATATCTAAACAATAGTATTATAGCGCATCTATTATATTATTTATGTGGTATTCAATCTAAAGAATAATCATTATCTTATTCCCTACATCAGTTCTTTATTTGATTTAAATTCGGTAATGAAATTGGGATTATTCGGGGCCAATGTAATTGGCAGCAGCCACAGTTATTTAAGCAAGGCCTTAGCGCTCAGTCTTTAAAGGCATGCTAAAATTGGCTAAACAAGACTCGGTCTTTGAAGCAGCTATGATCGCCCAATATTGCTTAGCTGCCCAAGATCAACGTTGTCATCGCGATAGCCAATATCCTACAGCCAATATCCTACAGCAAATATTCTACAACCAATATCCTACAGCCAATATCCTACAGCCAATATCCTACAGCCAATATCCTACAGCCAATATCCTACAGAAAATATCCTACAGCCAAAATCCTACAGCCAATATCCTACAACCAATATCCTACACACAACCCTCGGCCTCTGGACGCTGCAGTGACCCAATTACCTTCTGCAAGCAAGGCGGTTAGCTTTTATTGACACACAAATATATTCACCGGCATTATACATCTTGTTTTTAGGTGCTAATATTGACGTTACAACATGTTGATAAAATGTATGTGTGAACAGTTCAGCCATCAGAATTTTTCTCAATAATGAAGCCAATATGAGTTGCAATGAAAAATAAGTTGCAATGAAAAAGCCAGAAAATGCGTAAAACAGAAGGAATAGCTGGTAAAATCAACAAAATATATTGTACAATTAAGTCAGTCCAACCTTCGGGGCAGGGAACATTTCATTTTTTTCATAATTAAATTTTTTTCACATAATTTTTTTCATAATAATTAAATGTTTTCAGAGCTCGAAGAACCAATTGTGAAGGCCTTTCAACTCGATCTGAACACTTTGAAGCATTCGTCTCAAAAAATACATAGATTTTCAAATTGTCGCAAATCATTTGAGGCTAAATTTTTGCAGCCTAGAAAATAAGAATACAAAATTTTGGGGACAAAGGTATTGAGCTTTTCTGTAATTCATGGAACCGAGGTCATGCGGTTCGCTCTAACGACTTCATTTGAGAGTTCCAGGATCTCTTTAAAAAAATTTGTACTTTTGACTTCGACTGTCTAGGCCTGATCGCCTTCCTCCCTGCCAATTGAAGAACTGTCATTAGTTGTGATACATTACACCTGGACACGCACGACATTGTGGCAGCTTCTGTTTCTCGCAACTTCTGCCACTGGCAGTTTCTGTTTATGGCAGCTCCTGTTTCAGCAGCTTCTGTTACTGTGCCAGTAACAGTTTCTGTTCATGGCATTTCCTGTTTTCTGCAGCTTCCGTTTCTGACTGCTTCTATTAATGGCAATCTTTGTTTCTGTCTGTTTCTGTTCCAAGCAGTTTCTGTTTCAAAAGCGCTTACTCTTCGAGGACCGAAAATTTGGCGAACGAGAGCAAATTGATACGGCATCTGTTAAAATGTCAGTGAAAATCAGCAAAAAAATTTTCTTTTGACTCTTGAAATAGGAGCAAAAGAAGCATGAAATTTATCGGTTTCAAGACATATTTTGTGGTAAAAATATTTGGACTATCACATTATTTTGTCGCAGCCATGACTTTCTAAGATGGAGTAAGACAGAATCCTGAATTGGTCAATGTCACTTCCGTATTCATGTTATTATTGAAAATTCATGATTCGTTTTCGATATTCGGTTTTTTCATTATCTGATCTTACATGAATCGAAAATAAATGAAGTTGAGAAATAGTTTTAAGGCGGTAAGAGATTTGAATGCATTTGTTCCCTCCGAAACTAGGATAATGAAACCGAACATTTGAAACATTTTCTTATTTCCAACAGAGATACGTACTACGAAATTCAATATGACGTGGAATTCGTATAGGGGATTATACAAATTTCGAAGGTTTTTCCGTGTGCCGAGATAATATTTTTTACTGTACAATTATGACTCCATGATCGCTGTTTTCTTTCAGTAATTTATATAGCATTACTGTTTTCAATAATTGGTTAATTTGATAGTTGACGGTAATTGATAAAAACTAAAAACACGTGATCTCACAAAAAACGTGATTCAAATTTAAACAAAATGTAAGTAAGACTTTAATATCTACTTTTTATTAGTTGGGAGTTGCGATGATTCAGTTAATCGGTAGAGTAGAGAGAATATAGAAAAATGAGATATGAGATAACTGTATGAAAAAACTCTTGTATGAGAAAAACTCTTGTTTGAGGACATTGAAACAGTAGAGCGAAAATAGAAAAACTCTTATTCGAGAAAAACTCTTGTTTGAGGCCATTAAATCCTTAAAAAGTTTGACGCCTAAGCCAAGCTCGAGGCTTCAGCTTGCCGTGAAGGAGTTTATACCATTTTTTTAGCCAAAAGCATTTTTTGTGACAGTTTGACCGCGATTTTCGTGAATGAACTGTCATGCTCACTGTCAACACTGGTCCGTTGGCTCAGGTATAACAACTTCGAGACAATGTATTTTGGAAAATCTGGAAAAAATTAGAGCGCTTCTTATAATAAAATATAAATATAATTAAATCTATTAATTTGGAAAATTTAAAGGAATTGTATTCAATTTAGGACGAAGAAGAAACTATGCCTAACTCAGGCCAGTGCTGCGAGAAAAGTTGCAAAAATTCAAACCCTTAAGTAAGTTATACTCAATTTTTGCAATGAACTAATTGGAAATTCATAAATGGAAAAAGATTTATTTTGGATTGTCACGCGGTTCACTGAGCACAGGTTCTCTTGGGGAAATAATGCGTTTGACTGAGCGGTACTTCTCGCCAAAAATAATGCGTTTACTGTGCGGTTCTTCTTGCCAAAAAATACGTTTGACTGAACAGTTCTTGAGCCAAAAAAATGCGTTCGACTGAGCGGTTCTTCTGGCCAAAATAATGCGTTTGACTGAACGGTTCTTCTAGCCAAAAATAATGCGTTTGACTGAACGGTTCTTCTAGCCAAAAATAATGCTTGACTGAGCGGTTCTTCTAGCTGAAAATAATGCGTTTGACTGAGCGGTTCTTCTAGCCGAAAATAAAGCCCCAAAAAGCCCCATTGTGATGGCGCGGAAGCCTTTCAAGATCTCGTATCGATAAACGATTTAGAGAGATCGTTCATTTTTCCGCCATTGACGTGGACGAGTAAATCGTGGCAATAGATCCTGGAAAAAGATTGCCGAAGTCAATTTTCTTTGTTCTCGCTTCACGATGATGCGAAAAAAATACATTTAATGGGATTTTTACCAATAAGAACTGAATGATTTTTCAATATTTTAATCTTTAGCTATAAAAGTTTTAAGCTAGATTTGAGTTAGAGAAATTATCACATAGAGTTAGAATTCTGTTACTTCAAATTTAACCAGTGTAGATATTGCAGAGCCGGAAAAATATGCATATATATGTGCGTAGAGTTAAGGTAAATCGTTTAAAATCAAGTATTTTTAAATAAATAATGTGTCCGAGAAATCTATTCAAATTATATCACTTATTGTTTGCCAGTCTCGTTGATTGCAATCCAAAGAACTACTAATAAAATTCAGGTTGTTTACCAGCGTCAGATACAACCACGCAGTGTTTCTGATATTACAAATTTAAAGTACCTAATTAAGGTGATGCTAAACAAAGATAATGATAATACAAAGTTACAAATATAGCACAAGTTACACATATGGCACAAGTTACACATAAGGCACAAGTTACACATATGGCACAAGTTACACATATGGCACAAGTTACACATAAGGCACAAAGTTACAAATATAGCACAAGTTGCACATATGGCAATTACACATATGGCACAAGTTACTCATATGGCACAAGTTACACATATGGCACAAGTTACACACATGGCACAAGTTACTCATATGGCACAAGTTACAAGTTTCCTCGTGATGAGGAAGGCTGGATTCCGATTTGATTTATTTCTAGTTTATTTTACTTCTATTATTTCGTATCGATTGTTATTGGATATTATTAGAACAATTATGGGGAACAAGAAAACGAAATGAAACCTGCAAAAATTATTGTACAGTACATTTTGCTATTTTTAAAACACGAATCGGACTTCGAAGCAAGCGAGTTGAATATAAATAAATATACTATATTAAGAACAGCAATTTGTCAATCTTGAGAAAATAGGATTAGCAGAGTGAGAGTGTGGATTCAGATTTATTTTGGACATTTATTGAGTTAATTATTTACTTAGATTTATCTCAGAAATTTATTGAATTAACCATTTACTTATATTTTATAGTTAATCTAGATATTTCTTGAGTTAATAATTTATTGAGATTTATTTTCG
The DNA here is from genome assembly GCF_000764305.2 of Hyalella azteca. Classification (NCBI taxonomy): domain Eukaryota; kingdom Metazoa; phylum Arthropoda; class Malacostraca; order Amphipoda; family Hyalellidae; genus Hyalella; species Hyalella azteca. Next base: position 109,610 of record NW_025932990.1, read on the forward strand.
TGATTTTAGACATTTATTGAGTCAAACCTACCCAACTTACTGAGTAAACGCATAATAAAAAATGAGCCTAAGTCGTAGCTTAATACTTAATAATTGGGCTTTTGTTATAATTTTTATGTTAAAATAGCGTAATAGTGTATTATTTTTTCGCTAATCTAATCATCTATTATCGCTATTACGTCGCTAGACTAACTTTAGGTATTATGGAGTTATTAAAAATTGTACAAAAGGTATCATCCCAGAGAAGCTTAAAATTACATAGATTTTAATTAAGATTCGTAGTTTAATGAAATGAGAATTTAAATGAGGATCAAATGCCTAAACTAAATGGTTTAAATTTGAAACATCGTTTAGCGCTCACGCTTTTTTTTGTGCTGACACTTTTCGATTCCGAATGAAAATACCAAAAATATGCCCAAATAAATTAGGCTATGCACATTAAATTAATTGCAGCCATGGGTTATTAATACAAAATAATTCGTAAAAGGGTTTTTATTTTTAAAGCACCTAACCGTGCAAAGAGACATAGCTCCACAGCGCTAAGCAAACTGCACTCATATACTTGAAACAAATTTCGAACGCGTTTAATTTTTGCCATAAAATATCGTTAGAATAATTGATAAACTTTAATTTTAATACAACTCTTTGAACTTACGCGCATATGCAGCCTTTTTTCAAAAACCCTTAGCCCTGAAATAATTTAGGGTTAAAACCCTTATTCATCATTTACAAAAAGGGTTAAAAACCCTAATTCATTTATCCCGAGGAAGTAGAGCATTTCTGGTTAGGTTCGGTTAACATTTGTTAATAATATTTATAGAACCATTTTGTAATGGAACAAAAATAAAAAATTTATTATGAACGACTGTCATAACTAATATACACTAACTCAAGATCGGTATAATTCGGCAGAAGCTTTTCTTTTATGCAAGTTTGATTGAAGACCAGAGCATGCTTCTTATTAATAATCTTCTTATTCGTCTTTTCAATGACTCGAACTAAGTTTCTAGCTGGCGCCGGGAGATCAAACAGTAGGTTACCAAAAGACATTTTAATAGAATGCAACGTTTCGAAAATACAATTTTCATTATCAAGCTGGAGATGGTTTTACAACATTTGAAATTGAATTTGAAATGACTGAAGTACATATGAATGGTNACTGTAATCTGTAACTAATATCATGTATGGAGTACACACTGTAATCTGTAACTAATATCATGTATGGAGTACACACTGTAATCTGCAACTAATATCATGTATGGAGTACACATCAGTACCAGCTACTAAAAATCATTGAAATATTCTTTACACATTTTATAACTTGTATTTATCATTATGATGAAAATCTTACATATATCTATAATCCCTTGTAAGCATTTTGAAGAAAATAGCAACGATGTAATATTCATCTATTCATCTTCTGCTGCCTTTTAATTAATATTGTAATTAATGTGATGAGAACCTAATTGGAATTGATATAAAAGACAGGGAATATCAGAAATGTAGCTTTCGAAATTGGAAACTGTGTAGCATAATTCAGTAAACACCGGAAAATATTTCACCGAATTCCCCAAAAAATTAAAAAATTCCTCAATCATTTTTAAGGCGAAAGATTTCTTGATTAAATAAAGTCGAGATTCGCTGGATGATTCAGGCCGTTGGCAACTGTCACCTCAAAGTCGTGACCGTATTCAAGCACGGCCGTTTTGGCCGCCGCCCTCGGCCACAACGGCCACCGGGGCCACCAGCCGTTCCCGCCTCACGACCTCGACGTCGTGACCGTACTCAGGCACGGCCGTTTTGGCCGCCGCCCTCTCCGGCCACAACGGCCGCCGGGGCCACCAGCCGTTCCCGCCTCACGACCTCGACGTCGTGACCGTACTCAGGCACGGCCGTTTTGGCCGCCGCCCTCTCCGGCCACAACGGCCGCCGGGGCCGCCAGCCGTTCCCGCCTCACGACCTCGACGTCGTGACCGTGCTCAGGCACGGCCGTTTTGGCCGTCTCCCTCGGCCACAACGGCCGCCAGCCGTTCCCGCCTCACGACCTCGACGTCGTGACCAAACTCAGGCACGGCCGTTTTGGCCGCCCTCGGCCACAACGGCTGCCGGGGCCGCCAGCCGTTCCCGCCTCACGACCTCGACGTCGTGGTCGTGCTCAGGCACGACCAGCACCCCAAGGTCCTCGCTGGGGGCGTGGTAGCCGATGTCGATGTACACGACGGGGTAGTTCAGCTGGTTGCCGCTGTCCCATGAGTAGAGCTCCTGTCGGGTAGATCATTGGTGTGGGTAGATCATTGGTGTGGTAGATCATTGGTGTGGTAGATCATTGGTGTGGGTAGATCGTTGGTGGGAGTAGATCATTGGTGTGGGGGTAGATCATTGGTGTGGGGGTAGATCATTGGTGTGGGGGTAGATCATTGGTGTAAGGGTTGTACCCTCACCTTAGCCAGAGGGTTGTACCCCCATCTTAGCCAGAGGGTTACACCCTCACCTTAGCCAGAGGGTTGTACCCCCACCTTACCCAGAGGGTTATACTCTCACCTTAGCCAGAGGGTTGTACCCCCACCTTACCCAGAGGGTTATACTCTCACCTTAGCCAGAGGGTTGTACCCCCACCTTACCCAGAGGGTTGTACCCTCACCTTAGCTCTAAGGTTGTACCCTCACCTTAGCCAGAGGGTTGTACCCGAGGGTCGTGGTCTTCCTGAAAGGGTTGCTGAAGAGGAGGTCGACGTCGAGGGCTTGGTGCGTGTACAAGTCCAGGGCGAACCTGAACCAGGGTAACTCATGTAAATTATACGGATTTATGTTTAGTATTAAAAAAACTATTACTTCTTATTTGTTTGGTAACATTATTCATGTTATTAATTTATTTTCAAAAAAATTAACTTCTAACTGCAAGCCCAATCAGAAAATGTTTCATGAAGACGAAAAAGCGTATTATTTAAATGAATATTTTGTTTAAATTTCATGAAACGTTTGACAAAAATTGACTTCAATGGGAACACACAAATGTAACGTTATAATATAACATTTTATCGATCACAAATTGAAATGTTTTATACTTTTTTCGCATTCAGATAATGTGTTCGCAATCGATCGGTAAAATCATCACCCGGTTTTCAATGGGAATATTTTGTAAAATGAATCTCGATTATTTATTTATTGAGTTTAAGCAATCCGTTAAGGACATCTCTATTGTTTATCTGCTCAAAATATATTTAATTAATCACTATTTTAGGAAAATATTACCGTATTTTCGTCTCTCGTTCCGTGGCGCTGTCGATGCCGTACAGGACGCCGCAAGTGACGAACATTTCGCCGAACTTGTGGTGGTTCAGGGAAATGTTCCAGCTGTACTCGATCTGTGGGAACAGCAATAGAGAACAGCCTTCAAATGATTGTCTCTCACCAAAGGTTGTCATGATTGTCTCTCACCAAAGATTGTCATGATTGTCTCTCACCAAAGGTTGTCATGATTGTCTCTCACCAGAGATTGCCATGTTTTTGTCTCACCAAAGACACAAAATATGAAACAGCGGAAAGAAAACATTTCAAGACAACGTAATGATTTTGCAAAATGATCTTACTAAAACTTTGCGCAAGCACGATTTTAGCACATGTCACTGAAAGTTCTATCAAACGCTTATGACTACATCGATCTGTCTGATTTTTGGTAGAGAGATGGAGAAAAACATAGGAAACAAATTCTGACCTTCAAAATTTTTTTAACTCTATTACTTTTCGGGTTACAGCCATGCAAAGTTGAATATCGTTTTTTGGGACACCCGGTATATAGACGACCCCGACGAGGAAGAATTCATCTTTGACACACAGGGCAGCACCAGGCTTGGCACCGGCTTAGCCATGGTTAGCGAAGACGCGGTACTAGACGCGTGCGTACGAAGAAATTGATCTTCTGTGTGTAATGTGTAGTACTCCTCGTACAACAGTTACGAGGACTCTGATGATTCGGATCGCAACGCATAGGAACTCCTGAGCCTAATTGGGGCAGATCAACACTGAGAAGTTACTGCACAATTCAAAATTTTGTGGGTCTTTGATATCGCAGTGGTTGAAAAAAAAAGTGATTGTAATACAGGCTAAAACTAACTATTGGTTGAACGATGGAGTGGGTAGAAAAGAGGAGTAACACAATTCATTTTGTATTTTAATTGAGTGGCCAGGCAGTTTGTGAAGCTGGAAAGTACGGTTATTGCCGTGCTGACTTGAAATTCAAATAAACAGTTTTATTGTTTATCGTTTATTTATACGTTTCTAGCGTAATAAATAATAAAACTTATTATAAAAATTATATTTATTAACCTCCATTGACCAGCACATGTACGGCAAACTAGTGACTGTTCATGTCCACGATCGATTTTCGTCGAATAAAATATGATGTACAATTTTTTTCGGTGTAAACACGGCTCCAGTCTAGCTGTGTAAATTCAAATGAGTGGTAGAAATCTATGATACATTCAAGTGAATGAAGATGTAAGTAATAAAATTAAAAATGTTTATAGAACTTTTCACGTTTTGAAGGCATGCGTCAATGAGAAAACAAAGGTCAAAATATCTGATCCAAGTAAAATCCATGGTAGATTTAAGTGAATGAAGATGTAGGTAATAAAATTAAAAATGCTTATAGAACTTTTCACGTTTTGAAGGCATGCTTCAATGAGAAAATAAAGAACAAAATCTCAGATCCAAGTGAATTTTCTGATGTACAGTTTATGTACAAGTACTAGAGCAGAGCGCCAGGGGTTGCAGTGAGAGAGCGAGCAGTACTAGGAGTTCTATATAAAGAGTAAAGACAGCTCAATGTAAGCGAACCTCTAACTTGTCAAAATTAAATACTGCATTAGCTATATAGAAGAGGTAATACAAGTCACTAGGTTCAGTTAAACGGTATCGACAGAATAAGATGGTATTGTGCAACTTGATATTTCGGCTCATTAATAAAAAAAGGATACGTTTTGAATGGAAAAGACTTTGGGACTGGTATGAATCGGTTTTAAAATATTTTGCTCGAGGTTATCTAAGATAAACATCAGATTACTGGTTTTTAAAATCTCGTTAGGGGAAGTGCTGTTGAACGGTATGGTTGACAGTTACACATTTTGTAGTTCAAGCTTGAACACGAATAAAATATTTGTTTAAAAATTACTTTTTAAAGCCAACTGTTCTAAAGAATCCAGTGCCATTGATGTTACACATGTACAACGAATTTCTAATTTTATTTCAAATATTAAAATAAATTAGTGTTCAAATTTTTTTAATATTTAAAAAGATTCTAAATTTTCAAAATTATTTATTCTGTCAACTGGTTCAAGCATTATTTCTGACTTTATGCAAATGTGCAAAATTTCAGATCGATTGGGCAGTTAAAAGTGTGTTAAATATGGATTATAAGATTTGTAGCAGACAATATTATTTTTCGATTTTTTAATATTTAAAAAATATCTTTTATTTTAAAATTATTTATTTTATCAGTTGATTCATGCATTGTCTCCCACTCCACGCAAATGTTCAAAATTTCAGATTGATTAGACAGGTAGAAGTGTGTTACATATAAATTATAAGATTTGTAGCAGACAGACAAACAAACAAACAAACAAACAACAAGAAGTTAAGTTAAAAAGAAGTGTTTAAAAACAAGTAAATTTTTCGTGCTCACGTTAAGAGTGTCAGGCTCGAGCTTGACGACGACAGTGTTGTTGTTGCTGGGTATGCCATATATCGCCCATATGCCGTTCTCATCAGCAGCCAAGTCCAGGTAGCTCCTAGTCTCCGTGTACAAGAAGTTGTCACCGCTACTTGCGAGCAGCGGCAGCGGCTGGAACTTCACGGAGTTCGCTATGAAGTCAAATTTGATGACGTTGGAGGAGTTGCTTTCGTGGTAGTACAACGCGCCGTTGTATACCACGTGAGAGTTGCCCTGCGACGATATAATGTTATATTGTATTATATTATGTATTTATATTAAATTATATTATATTATATTATATTTTAGTATATTTTATTATATTATATAATAATATATATAGGCACAATTTTATAGCTTTTCAATTTTTCACGAATGTGAAAAAAACAAAAAGGGTAATTGAAAATATCCGCATTAATTTTTTTCAATCAAATATTTCTAAGAGAAATAAGGTAAACCATCAATATTTTCATAGATAAATAATATTCCCACATATTTTCAGCAAATTGTGGTGACTCTTCTCGTTATTTTCTTCAGTTTTGAATTATTGGATAATTAGCGTTTTCAGGAATCGAATTATTTTACTGTATATAATTTATTTAAATGTGTCTATCATGAAGCATTCTATTTGAGTTCTACCAGAGAGCGCTAAATTATACCAATATATTCAAATGAAATAAAATATTCAAATTGAAGCGACCTATTCAGAGCAAAATCTGAATATTCATGTTAAAGCCACGTACTCAAAATTGAATTAAAATTTCAAATAGAATCAATCTTAAAAAACGCATTCAAATTTATTCGAAAAAAATTCATAAAAAATTAAATTATTCAAGTTGAATCAACATTACCTAATTAATATAGATTAACCTATTTACTTCATAGATTAACCTGCTAAATGAATATTTATTTTAAAGATTTTGAATTATTATTTTTCAACTTAATTCCTAATTAACTGACCAATCAGCTAATTTTTATAACACAAACATATTATTCAACGCTTACCGTGAATGCAAAAGGCAGAGTGTAGTTCTTAGTGTAGTTATCCTTCCTGAACTTCTCCTTGTTTTCATACTCGTACAGAGTTTCAGGTTCTGAAGGTTTGGTCGCGTAGTAGTAAGGTTCGTAGAACTTACGTGGCCGAACGTCCCGTAGCCAGGCTCCGTAGTCGCTGTTCGAGTGGCGGTTGAAAACCGGTTTGCCAATTGCTGAAAGTTTGCAGTCTTCGGCACGGGAAAAATTATCGGGAAAAATATTAGAATAAATATCTGAATCAAAAGTCCGAACAAATACAGGCAATTTGCGGCCAAAATTATGAGCACATAATGACATGCAATTTGATATAACAGCAAACAATAGATATGATAAAAGCAAAAAGACTGAACGCATAAAAGAAACCTTGAAAATTTACCAAATTTTCAGAAAAAAAAATTAAAACTTGATGCCATGGCATATTATTTTCATTTATTTCCGCGGGTAATTTTTTTATTTAGGTAATCTAATGTTCTTAATTAAAGTGTTCCACTCACCAAGACTCCTGTTGCTGAAGCCTTCACTCACCAAGACTCCTGTTGCTGAAGCCTTCACTCACCAAGACTCCTGTTGCTGAAGCCTTCACTCACCCAGACTCCTGTTTTTGAAGCCAGGGTAAGTGTCGTTGCCGAACTGGCCAATATTAAGGCAGTAGAGGAAGCCGGAGTCGTGTACGGGTGGCGGCGGTGGGGGGCAGGCTTCACACACGGGCTGTGGGGGGCAAAGGTCCCCGAAAAGCTCTGAATAATTCGGGGCCTCGGGACCGAACGACACGCCGCTAGACGCGCCCGTCGACGGCTTGTAGCGACGGGGGTCGGTTTCTGGCAGTTAAAATATCCAAAATATTAGTTTGTATTTGTAAATATATCCCATTAATTGTTGTACATTTTTATTTCTGGTGGTGACAATAACCCGTAAATATAAATATTTTCTGATCAATTTTTATTTATGGCAGTAGAAGTAACCCAAATATATAAATATTTATTAATACATTTTATTTATATACTTATGACCCCTGCCGCTTCAATTAAAACTTTTGAAATAATTACTCGTATACAATTTGAAATCAAATATTTTAAATGTTAAAAAATAAAAATATTTTATCTTCGCTTTGTTTCATTTCATTCAAATCTCATTTGTATCGTTTTAGTCCCAGATTTAATCCCACAATTTTAATCTAACTTATTCCACGTTCCACCTTTTAGCCTATGGTGCACAATGTAATCACTTCCATTTATTCCAATTCATCCTAATTTACGAATCACTGTCATATTAATAATTGTAATAATAATAATGATGTTAATAATAATAGTAATAATAATAATAATAATAACAATAATATTAATAATAACAATAATAAAAATAATAATAACAATAATAATAATAATAATGAATATAATAATAATATTAATAACAATAATAACAATGATAAAAACAAACGTGCAAATAAGTTCAAATTTTTTAGATTATCGGCAAGTAAGTCACAAATAATGGCACATATGAATAGCACAAATGGTTTAACAATGTGTGTAAATAATTCGAATTCGTAGATCAATCAACCAATAAAAATAGTAATGTTAATAAAATAATTGTTTGCGATTATATTAGGGGTGGGTTATAGCAGCTGGTCACAGCAGCTGGTCACAGCAGCTGGTCACAGCAGCTGGTCACAGCAGCTGGTCACAGCAGCTGGTCACAGCAGCTGGTCACAACAGCTGGTCACAAATCTCACCGTATAGCTCAACAGCTCCACGGGTGACCGCCAGTTCGTTCTTGGCGATGCAGTAGAAGTTGCCGTAGTCTGAACTGCTGATGTTGGTCAGCAGCAACACCAGCGTCCTCTGGCCGGCAGGGGAAGAAAAAAGTTTTGTTATCTCCTCGGAACGCTGTTAATCAACCACTCTATGCCATACAACATCCAAACATATGGGATGTTGTAGACGCGGTACTACATACCATCCCCCTACCATTTAAACGTAGGTGGTATGTGGCCTAGTTGTTAAAGTTCAGAGTACAAAGATTGGCGCAGAGAGGCGCGGGTTCGATCCCAGCTCTGTGCGCCAGTTTCTGGTCAGAATCGGCGAGGAGGCCGGGCGTTTGAGCAAAGTAGAATTGGAGCAGTGAGTTGCGAGTTCGAGACCGCAAAAAACTATGAATGTTCTGCGTAATTGAGAATCGGTGTCAGGCGTACGGCCTACAAAAGGCTGAAATCAACTATTATTGTTATTTATCATTATGTGGGACGCTGTAGACGCCGTACTACCTACCATCTACATGTAATTGGTATGCGGGACGTTGTACACGCGATACCACCAACTATACCCACCTACCATCCACCTGACATTCGTCAACCATTCAAACGTAAGTGGTATGCGGGATATACCACATACCACCCGTAAAAAGGAAATATGTGGGACGTTTTAAACACGCTACTACCTACCATCCACCTACCATCCAAACATAGGTGGTATGCGGGACGTTGTAGATGCGGTACTTGTCGGAGTTCTCGAGCAGTTGTCCATGTTTGTTCTCCCAGTAGGTGAGCGCTGCTGGGAAGCTCTCCACCCTGCACTCCATCCTAGCGGATGACCCGTTGAACGCCCCGACCTTCCACTCCTTCACTTGGATGAACGGCTCGACTGTAATCAAATTAATAATAATAATAGTGTTATAAAATTATTCTTAACACGTTTAGATATAATAACTTTTGACAATATTTGAACTAAATAAGGGATGACATTCTCAGGCCTTATCCTTATTAGTCACAAGACACTAAAATCGCTCACAGGTCACCTCAGGGACTCACAAGACCTTCCCCTCCTTCGGACTCACAGGACACCTCGAAGACTCACAGAGCCTCCTACTTAGGACACGCAGCGCACTTCCTATACTCTCAGGACGCCTTCTGGCCTCACATAACCTCCCTCACGACCAACCAGACGTGTCTAAATACTCACAGGACCTCCCTACATGACTCACAGGACCTCCAGGACTCACAGTGCACCTCCAGCAGGAAGGTCCTGACGGCGTCAGGAGGGACGCCGTTGTAGGCGATGCACTCGTAGCCGCCCGTGTGGTCCCGCCGCACCCGCGTCAGGTTCAACACAGACCCCGTGACCCCCGCGTCTGTCACGGAGATATTCGTGTATCTTTGTCGGGACTTTGTTAACTGCTTACGATAATCAATTACGATAACAGATCTATCAATTAACTCTGCGTAAAAATAAATTATTTACAATTGAAATCATCTCGTGAACGGTTTTCACTCATTCTTAAAGATGTCCGAAGAATAAAAATCTGGAAAAGTGTCATATGCCTTCGCTCCTTTACTCGATATCTGCAGTATAACTATACTGCAACCGAGCGTCTTTGCTACTATAATCGATATCTGCAGTATATAGCTACTGCAAACAAGTATCACAAGTTTTATTGTGACGACATAACTGATTAATAAGGACGAGAGTTTGTTGGATGAGAGCAAAGTGAGCGCTCCCATTTCAATTGTGACATAAGTGATTATAATCACTTATGGTGACAGTCGATGTAATGATAATGAACAAAATTGCAATTATGTTAGCGAAAAAATTACCTACTGACTTCGTAACCTGTGGTGCCATACCAGCGAACTTTTGGTGCTTGCACGAAAGTCAAAACGTCTATTCAGAAATATATAGGTAATTATAAATATTATTTCATAAGTGGTCTGAATTATTATGTATCCGCTGCCCGGTATAGATATATAGTAATATCGTCAACTTAATTACCTACTCGATTAGGGTGATAGTCGGCTGTCTTTCGTCTTACGTGCAGAAAGACGTCATTAACCCTTTCGTTTTAATGAGTGTCTTCACGCCCTTCCCCCCTCCCTACCCTTTTCTTCTTCTGTCCTCTTACGTTCAGAAGGTATATCACAATTTAGACATTATGAGTCAGTAATTTTAATTAATGTATTTACTTTACAAGCCCTTCCTCCTCTCTCCTTTTACGTGCATAAAGTACGTCACAATTTTAGACATGATTAATTTTTTTGACTTGTCACGCCTGTCCCATCTTTCCCCCTTCCCTCCCTCAACCCCATCCCCCCCTTACCTCCCTCATCCCCCTCTCCCCCCAAATTTCCATAACCCGTTGGGATGCTGGCGCCGTCCCCGCGTCTCCAGTGGACGCGTGGGGTCGGGACGCCCGTCGCCTCGCAGCGCATGCGTACGTCGTCCCCCTCCCGCACCACCAGCGGGCCCGGGGACCAGCCCGTCACGGGACCTGTCATGGTCATGAATTTATGAATTTATGAGTCCTTGAAGTCCATATACGGAAGCGTGTAGCGGCCTAAACATACACATCGGCCCAAGTACACGTATCGGTCCAAGTACACGTAGCGGCCCAAGTACGCGTAGCGGCCTAAGCACACATAACAGCCTACGCACACGTAGCGGCCTAAGTGCATGTAGCAGCCTAAGCACACATAACGGCCTTAGCATACGTAGCGGCCAGGTCTATTTTATTTTACAACGCGGCCTAAGTACACGTAGCGGCCAATTTCTCATCAGTGATTGGTGGGATTAGCTTGAAAAGCCTTCAGTGATTGGCTGACGTAATAACGTACTTATACCTATTTCTGCTAGTTCCCTGAAAAAAACGAACAACAAGATTGTTAATAAAAAACATGCTCTGGTCTTTAATCAAACTTGCATAAAAGAAAAACTTCTGCCGAATTACACCAATTTCTGATAGTGTATATATATTGTGAAGGAAATAGTCTATGGTTATATATTATGATGATCATAATCTATTGTTTATGCGCCCTGACCCCCCAACCCACCGGGGAGGGCGGGGGGGATGAGGAGGTGGCGGGGGGAGGTGCCGTTCACCTTCCACGTGTTGACCCCCGGGACCCCCGGGGCGCCCGCCAGCCCGGGGTCTCCCGTGCGGCCCCGCGGGCCCGGCAACCCTGGGGGGACATGTTCACAAATGTTCTATAAATTGTTAAATAATAATAATACAGGAATCTATTAATAATAATTATACAGAAATGTTCTATAAATTATTAAGTTTTAAATGTTCTTCTATATATAATTTAATATTAATATAATTCTAGATTTACTATATTATAAAATATATACTGTTATATACTATATTTCATTAAATACAATTTTATCAACTATATTATAAAATATGTTTATACCGTTATATACTATATAATAATAAATATAGTTATAAATTACACGACAATTAAAATTTGAAACTTCAATAATTTAGTAAAAAATTATTTTTTAAGACACAGAAACCTTTATTTTTTACACTCAGAGAAATGAATAAGACTTTGTCCGAATAACGGTGCACTTCATGCCCTTATGTGGGTCATCCTGACACAGTTTAGCCCGGCAGAAGGGCGGATCAGTGCTACGTCCGTACTCTACTCGTGCTCTGAGTAAGAAAGTGTGTCACTACGTGGACAACGTGACCCATTAACATTTCTGAATGATGAAAATAATTAATAATTATATTGTTTAATATTCTTACTAAAAAATATATGATATAAGACTCACCCCGCACCCCCTTGTCTCCGGTCACCCCCTGGATGCCCTGTGGGCCTGTCGCTCCTGTAAAGGAATATTATTGTAAAATATACCTTTTTAAAAATATTATTATTATAATAATTATTAAAATATTAATAAAATTCTAATATTTTATTTATTCTATAATACTTTATTATACAATAACAATCAGCAGTGAAAAATCCAAATATTCACGAAAAATATAGAAACCAGAGTGACAAGAAAACGAATCATTGAAGATACACCAACACAAACCCCAACACAACCCCCAACACAACCCCCAACACAACCCCCAACACAACCCCCAAGCTGCCTTCGTAAATTAAGAAGCAAGCGATTAAATAGAAGCGCCTGCACAGCTCCGCTGTGCTGAACGACGCCGTTCAATATTTTATGGGACGTCTGAGGTCTATATTTTATGGGACGTCTGAGGTCCATATTTTATTAAACGTCTGGGGTAAATATTTTATGGGACATCTGAGGTCTATATTTTATGGGACGTCTGAGGTCCATATTTTATGGGGCGTCTGAGGTCTATATTTTATGGGACGTCTGAGGTCCATATTTTATGGGACGTCTGGGGTAAATATTTTATGGGATATCTGAGGTATATATTTTATGAGACGCCTGACGTCTATATTTTATGGACTCATGGAAAAATTAGGGTTTATGGTTCAAGGGTTATAGGTCATTGTTTAAAGTGTATGGCATTGAAGATTCGAGGGTTATTGTTTATGGACCGTTGGGCGTTTATGAATTATTTATTTTTATGAATTATGAATTTAATTCTTTATGAATTTTATTTTATGAATTATGTATTTTTAATCTATTATAAAGAGCTTTTGAGCGTTTCTGATTTATATATTTTGGAACGCCGGACGGTTTTTAGAGTAAATTTTATGAACCGTTTTTGGTTTTTGTTATATGAACCATTTATTATTTATATTTTATGGGTCTTTGGACCGTTGGACCATTTGTAGCGTCTATTATATGAACCGTTGACCGACTTCTACATAGATTATTATCCTTTTTTTTGCTTGAGGCTTGGCGCAGCGAGTTTTGCAAATTTTATTCATAAATTCAAAGTTTGAACTTGTTTAGATTTCCAAAAATGGATTTGAATGAGAGTTCCTTATAAAATGTTTGCTTGAACTTGACTTTCGAAACTATGTGCAGGATTCGGAATATTAGAGCCCAGAATTTCGAGAGGGGTTTTTTTTATCAGGTTACAAGGATTGTCTATTCAGAGCTACGCCCTGTATTTAATGCATGAATTAACGGATCGCGAAAACAATAATGGTTGTCTGAAGCGGTCACCAGTGGCATTCGCAGCTGGTGGTAGTTCATATTTTGCTACCATTTGACCCCATAATGATTTATATTTGATCAACCATTTAACTATAATGATTTATATTTTATCATCCATTTGACCTAAGTAATATATGTTTTACGAACCATTTAACATAGGAATTGATATTTCAAAAAGCATTTTGCCATAATAATTCATGTTTTACGAACCCTTTGACCATAATGGTTTATATTCGATGAACCATTTAACCATATAATAACTCATGCTTTACGAACCATTAAACCATAATGATTTATGTTTTATTGGCCGTTATGTCGTTTATGGCGAATATTCTATGTTTGCGTATCTCTTCCCGATTGCTAATCTCCGTTAAATTGGAGGTGCTGTTTATTTGAATTAAAAACCTATAGTAAACTTTGTTGAATTAATTTATGTGGATAACGGGAGCAAGACTGGCCGCAATAATTAAATGGAAACCAAATCATTAGAACTGGTATCGTTACTTCGAAGTTATCTAACGAATGTTTTTCGAGATTTCAAAGCAAACCACAGAACAACCAACGTGCCGATCGTGAGTTCAATTGTTTTTTTTTCTCCTAATGGAATGCGGCAAATTTCCATTCAATTAATGTTAACGTTCGAGCGATCCGTAAAAACTGTTAGGCTCACGGCTTGAGGAATTTTTTTGTAACTTCAAGGAGCGCGGATTTCGCTAGAACTCCTGCTTCTTTTAAACTGTCACTCCCCCCACACCCTTCAACAGATCTCCCCCTTCAAAAGATCTCCCCTTTCAACAGCCCTCCCCCCTTCAACCATAACAGATCCCCTTCCCATAACAGATCCCCCTCCCATAACAGATCCCCCTCCCATAACAGATCCCCTCCCATAACAGATCCCCTCCCATAACAGATCCCCTTCCCATAACAGATACCCCTCCCATAACAGATCCCCCTCCCATAACAGATCCCCTTCCCTCAACAGATCCCCCTCCCATAACAGATCCCCCTCCAATAAACGATCCCCTTCCCATAACAGATCCCCTTCTTCAACAGATCCCCCTCCCAAAAATATCCCCGCACTTCTCCAAAAAAAAAGTAATTTCCAGATTTTCGTTCACCCCCGCAGGCCGCGATGACAATAAATCAGGAGTTTTAGAGCCAGTAACCGACACGGGCCCAGATGGGGCCCAGAACTGGGCACCGTGCCGCCCGTCTCACCGTCTGTCCTGCTGCGCCCATCTCACCGTCTGTCCCGTTGCGCCTGTCTCACCGTCTGTCCCGTTGCGCCCGTCTCACCGTCTATCCCGTTGCTACCGTCTGTCCCGCTGCGTCCGTCTAACCGTCTGTCCTGTTGCGCCCGTCTCACCGTCTGTTCCGCTGCTCCCGTCTTACCGTCTGTCCCGTTGCGCCCGTCACGTCCGGGCAGACCGTCAAATCCTGGTATTCCGTCCACGCCAGGAATTCCGTCCAGGCCATTCCGTCCTGGAATTCCGTCCAGTCCAGGCTCTCCTGGCAGGCCGTCCCTTCCGTCCAGACCTGTCAATCCTGCGGACAGAAAAAGGTAAACGTATAGTGAAGACAAACAGAGGCACTGCATCTCAGACAGTGAGGACAAACAGAGGCACCAAATCTCATACAGTGAGGACAAACAAAGGCAGAAAATCTAAAACAGTGAGGACAAACAGAGGCACCGCATGTAAGACTGTGCGGACGAGGCATCTCAAAACTGTTGAGGCCAAACAGAGGCACTTCCTCTCTTACAGTGAGGGCGAACAGAGTCATCGTATCCCAGGCAGAGAAGACATGATTAATAATAATGAACGAAGATTTGTTGAAAAAAGTGCGCAGAAAACTTAGGGAAACTGAAAAAGATATCAAATCAAATGTCACATTCCACATAAAAAAACTATAGATGAATTTATGAGTTCTTTGCATCCAGATTCATGTTTCCGACCACGCAGACGTGTGAAGAATATCCGAATATAAGTTTCTGAATATTAATATTCATCCCTGAAGAACATTTTGTCATTCAGGTGGGCGAGTCACTTTGAAATTTTGAATAAAATACTTTGCATGCCCGTCAGCAAATCGAAAACTCGCTGACCTGTACAGAACGTGTCCGAAATCCGGGATGTATGTTACGGTCTTTTATAGGACTTTGTCGTTCACTCTTTTTTTCAGAAGCATTTTTGAATTCGCTTACATATTATTTAGATACTGAAAAAAGGTGATAGATTTAACTATAAATTCGGATAACGTAAAAGGGGTGCATCCTACAGGTTTCTTTTATGATATAACCATATCGTTCAGACTTTTTAATCAATTCGAATCGAAGCGAAGATGGCAAGGCTAAAGTCAGGCTATTTACTAGTTAAACCTTACTCCTTAAGAAATGTTATCTCGATTCTTTCCCTGTAGTGTTCGTAGGAGTGCAGCGGGTTGCAACAAAATGTACAACGCTAAATAAGCGTGGCCAAAATTTGACCCGCTACAGCAGCACAAACCTTCCTCGCAGTCTACCGAAGCAATGAATATGCACGATATGAAAACCATTAATCCCTAATAACGCAATGCTGAAACCGTTATACCATTTTTATCCAATATATAAACCATTAAACACCAACTGCAAATTGCAAAATCCATTGAACCATTATTTCACAATATAGAAACCATTAAACCCCAACTGCGCAATGCCGAAACCATATTAAATCATTATTGCCTGATATAAATGAACCATTGAACTTTCATTGCCCAATGAATGAACCTAATCAAAATTAATTATAACGAAATATGTCCAACATCCAAGAAAAATTTCAAGTTTGTGCAGAAATTAGAAAATTATATTGGAATTTCCTGAATAAATTACACACTGCATTTATAGAAGATATATTCACCCTAATTAGTCAATTATTCCTATATTAGATATCAACTTTTAGACAACATGATTCACTGCTTGTCTTTGACACTGTCGTAAAGAACAGTTTTACTTTACATATTTTATTTCACCAATAAATAATCTCATCGTGCGCTTTACCTTCGCTCCAGCAATTGACGCGCCGTTCTTTAATAAATGCGATTTCATATGAGACACAAATAAGAATAACATAATAAATAATAGTATATTATAAATTAACGTATTTTTGAGTAAGGAAACAAATGCTGAATCTCTTCGCTTGACACTTAAATTTTCTTAATGAATTTTTATAAGAGAATTTTCTGTGCCCATTGTAGCGCAATTATTCAAGGGGTATTTGCCGTAAATATATTTTATTCTCAAATTAATTTAAAAATATAACTCAGTACTCACTGCGCTGAGGGACAGAGAGCGCATTTTCTCGTTGACGCAAACGTGAAGTCACGGACGGACAGACAGACAGACAGACGGATGGACATGACGAGCACAATAGTGCATTTTTACCATAAATGAGGAAATGCGCTAAAAAGAAGATCATATTAATTCAATTTTTTTTAATAAATGTAAATTTTATGCATTTTCTCACCAGTGTTGCCCATGTCGCCCTTCTTCCCATCGATGCCAGGAGGGCCCCGCTGGCCTGTGAGGCCCGGGGGTCCAACGGGGCCCGTGCTGCCCTTGGGACCCGTGGGGCCCGTCTCTCCCTTGCTGCCCGTTCGGCCCCGTTCCCCTGCACGTCCCTCGGGACCCACGGGGCCCGGCGGGCAAGATGCCCGCGTGCGGGTACAGAATTCTTCGATGGCGTCGTACTGCGCAGTGAGGTTATAGATGGCAATTTAAACTTGAATGCAATTATTGATGTTTTAAATAAGACATTAATGTTTATTTTACATATACATTATATTTTAACTTTTCATGTCATGTATCATTGGTTTGATGATGATAGTAATTTAAAGAGAAGCTTAGAAATGATTCCATTATTCAAATTCTTATCAATGTACAATGACATCGTAGTGGCCAAAACCATTGTTTAATATTGAGCTCTTGATTAATGGCTTTGCATATTCGATATATTGACAATGATATTCACAGTTCAAGTGATTAAATGGCCTGAATCTTATACCGGGTCATGAAATCCATTTAAATTTTATTGAAATTTTCCCAGTGGTGGAAAAAGCATTATTAGAACATTCGGAAAATTTAAATTATATTTCTGTAATGAAAAAGTGAAAAACAGCAATGGAAACTTATGACTTTCAATATTCGAGACGTGGAAACAAAGTAGGACGCATCAAAAAATTGCACGCAATTAAAACGTAAAAGGTATTTTCCATAACAAAGTAACGTTTCATCAGTTCAAAATAAAAAAAAATCTCCAGATTCACTTTAGAAACAACAGAGTAAAAATTAAAAAAACTTAGAATTATTCTAATTGAAGTTTCATCGCAAAAATAATCAATTTTCATCAATCAAAATTGAAGTTTCATCGCAATCAATTTGATTGAAGCTCAAGTAACTTTCTAAACGATTCCAGAAAATATTTTTTTTGACGATTCAAAACTTTACTTTGAATATATTGCAGGCTTCGCTGCCCTCAGCGTGGGCACCCTCAGATTTTCCCTCACAATGCATACTCGTCAAACGGTCCAATGTCATTAAATTTAAAAAATAAAACTCGGTACTCACTGCAGTGTGCGACAGAGAGTGCATTTTCTCGTCGACGAAAACGCGGTTACGGATGGACAGACGGACGGACATAATGAACATAATAGCGCCTTTTTTCCATAAATGAGATAATGCGCTAAAAATCAAAAAAATGTAAAAAAAATCAAACAAATTTAATTAATTATTGCAAATTTTCGTCGTATAAAAGTGGTAGGCAACTGAGCATTAGACACTCAACAGTCACTGGCAAAATATAAAAACTTTTGTTATTTAATAAAATATTATTGTACGAATGTAGACTCGCTCATCCGTATAGATCGTCTGCGACCGAGGTCACACTCTTAGCAAGTGCAATCTAAAATTTGCATTTTAATTTGAAATTTATAATATTTTGTATGTTTGTTCATTGCAATCTTAATTTAAAATTTACGAAAATTGGAATGCGGAAGGTGTGCGTCGATAGATTATTATGCGGTGCGAAGCCCGCATAATAATGTAGTGTGTTACTTCCGAGCGCGTATTTTGAAAAGAGGATATATGAGAATCAAATGGAATAGATGCAATATATTTTTTTCTCATATGCATCATATTTATTACTTTACTTTGTGAGTCAGAAGTGTACTTATTGCTTGTTTTGTTTTGTTTAGGAAAACCTCGAGACTTAGTTCCAGCATTTGTTCAATAAAGTCATATTAATTGAAGACCCTTATTTAGTAACCAGCCCCTATAGCTAGTGCGATCATTCAGTTCAAGTTGGAGTGTCCAGGTGACTCCAGCACCAGCTAGAGTGCGAAACTTCTCAAAGATTGAAGCTAGAGAAATTCACATAAATGTTTCGAGATTAAATATTTAATACTTTATTTAGTTAATGCAATCTTCATAAATAATATTTGCTTCTTTAATGTTTTTAAAAATGCACTTTAATAAGAACTAATTTTGTGACGAAATTTATGTCTCGTTTTTCCAGCTTTTGTCGTCACAAAGTTTGAAGTGTACATTGGAAAGATAGAACGAGCTAGTAAGGTAGGAATGACAAAAATAACTGTTACATTTCCTACATAGTTTAGTCACAAATTGACTTTTGAAAGTTTAAAAAAGTTCTATCGAGGAAGTAGCAATCCAGGAACGAAATGGAGAGCGCGGTCTTTAAAACGAAGTGGCAAGCACAGTCTTCAAAACGGAGTAGAAGGTACAGTCTTTTAAACGAAGTGGCAAGTACGGACTTTAAAACGAAGTAGAAGACACAGTCTTTAAGGCGTTGAGGCAAACACAGTCTTTAAAACGAAGTAGAAGGTACAGTCTTTGAAATGAAGCAGAAAGCTCAGTCCTTGAAACGAAGCTGGAAGCACAGTCTTTAAACAAAGGTGAAAGTACAGTCTTTACAACGAAGTAAAAAGCACAGTCTTTAAAGCGAAATAGGAGGCACATTCTTTAAAACGAACTAGAAGGCACAGTCTCTAAACGAAGTAGAAAGCACTGTCTTTACAACGAAGTAGAAAGCAAAGTCTCTAAAACGAAGTCGGAAGTACAGTCTTTGAAACGAAGTAGAAGGCAAATGTTTTTAAACAAATTAGAAAGCACAGTCTTTAAAACGATGTAGGAGGCAAATTCTTTAAAACGAAGTAGAAAATACAGTATTTAAAACGAAGTAGAAAGCACATTCTTTAAAACAGAGTATAAGGCACAGTCTTTAAAAACGAAGTAGAAAGCACAGTCTTTAAAACGAAATATTAGCACAGTCTTTAAAACGAAGTAGAATGCACAGTCTTTGAAACGAAGTAGACGGTACAGTCTTTAAGATGATATCGTTCATCGGCGCTCTAAGCAGTTTGGCAGCGCGCCGCTGCGATCGGTTTGCTCGTTATATTTGATGCCGCGTCGTTATATTTGATGCGAGGCCGGCAAACCTGATGCGGTTTCTTAAAACTGTTGATGACGCCGGCATGTTACTTGTTTGGGGGCTACTTGGCCGCCATATTAACTGCGAGACGCTGCGCAACAGACGATGCACACTGAGCAACAGACGGCCAACAGCAGCGGGACTGCGAGACGCTGCGCAACAGACGCCAACAGCAGCGGGACTGCGAGACGCTGCGCAACAGACGGCCAACAGCAGCAGGACTGCGAGACGCTGCGCAACAGACGCCAACAGCAGCGGGACTGCGAGACGCTGCGCAACAGACGGCCAACAGCAGCAGGATAATGCACAAACCAAAGGAAAAATATGGGCACGGTACAAAGGGTTAAACAATCTTGGCTTATATGTTATTAATGAATATTTGTAATATGTGCCATCGATAATTATATAGAACTACGTTAAAATGATACCATAAAAAATAAACTTATTCCAGGCACAGAACACTTTAAAAAGCAACGCCATTGAGAGATGAGTAAACAATTCATTTTTCGACCAGTTACCTCAATACTTACTGTCGTGCGAATGTTTTAAGTTCCAACCTATGTTTCAGTGTTTTAATTTTAAAAAACTTCTGTTTTATTCCATCTCTACTCACCGGAATTTTCGAGTACGATGTGAGCTGCAGCCATGAAGTGTCTTCCTCTTCAGGAGCATCTTGAGAGGAGGAAACTCCTGCAGTCGTTTCTTCTTGTGTTGCTTGGTCACTTTGGGTATCGTACGTCGTACTTGTATTCCCCGTGTTCCGTGAAATGTTTACAAAGTTACGTGAATTATGCAAACGTTCGGGGATTTTTGGTCCGCTTATGGTGCGTGGAGCTGTATTGTGGATTAATAAACTATGCCCACGACCATCAGGCATGTCTATATTTGATACAGTCACGTGTCTTCTTCCTTCGTGGCCACTCGCAACATGAGTGGTGCTTCGCTGCACGCCACTCATAAAGTTGTCTGAGTGGCGATACGGTGAGCTAAAAGCTCGTCCCTCGGCTACGTTTGTGGCGTGTGAAGGATCAATGACAGGACTGTAGTCGACGTTGTCCTTGCGACCACGTCCCCTCGTCAACAACCCTCTCAACCGCACCGCTCTGTATGAGCCACTTGTGTCAGCCTCGTTTAACGACTTACCGGAAGACGTGCCGAAGTCTGAGTAAACGGCCCTATCTTTACGAGAAACGCCTCTGCCCGGCCTTCTTCTACCGTTTTTTCTAGAGGCAATTTTGTTGTCAGCTTTGAATGTCGTACGCCGACGACCATGAGATGATGTATCGGGCCAGGACTGCCATTGATCTTCGTATTGTCGCTCACGAGCACGACGGAAACTACGACGTTGCGTTTGGTCGTAGTCTGCCCATCGCTTTGGCCTGTCGAGCGATGACACGTTAAGTATCAAGTCGTTATATGTTCCCTTTTCGTTTAATTTACTCGAATTTTTATTGTCCAAAACAGCATTATTTTGATCGATGTTCAGTGGGACGAAGTTTCGCTCTTCCCCTGCCCTAGTTTCTTCGTCGAATAATAAGTAATCATCAAGTGTCTCTTCGTCACCACTATAATCGAAATAATAATCGAAATTTAATAGTTTATTCTCAAAATCCGAGCCTCTCCCCTCGATGCGAATTTTTCTCCGATTTTTTAAATCCTCACTTCCAGCTGCAAGATGGCTAGAAAACCCGGAAGAATGTGCATCGTATTCTTCATCATCCGTAATAATATCGAGATTCTCTTGTTTCTGATAGAAAGAATCGAGTTTTTTCAAAGAGTTGACGTAAGCCTCGTCTGTTTTGATACGCCGCAGCTCCGTCATAAGCCTTGCCAGCTGCTGATGAACTGAGCTGTGTTCTTCAAAATGATTTCGGCGCATGATATTTAACTGATGGTGTAAATAAAAGATCGATGCTGCTTGTGCCACACAAATGACCACGAAGGCTATAATATATGGACCATGATAAGTTCTGTTGGACACAGCCCCTGTTGCAGGAACAGAACAGACATTCTTCCTACACCTGTTGACGTGATGACTTTTTCCGCTCCTGTTTCCTTTAGCGTCATTCGAAAGATGTGGACCGGGCAAATTAAGAGTAATTATTTTATCATGATTACTAGATACTTTATAATCATTTGAATTGCAGTCATGATGGCGGCTTTTTCGGGTTGAATCTTGCAGTTTCTTTCGATCGTCGCCCTTCGCCTCGCCCGTCACCGAGTGGTAAACTGTCATCTCGGTCAGCCAATCCTTCAATGGTTTTCACATAAAATCACGACACTGAAATATTCTCTTTAATAATTGAATTGGTTTTCATTTACAAAGCACATAAGTCAACTATTTCTGTTAAGAATTTCGGTATATCATTTCGTTCAATTTTCCCAGGGAACTCATTAAAATCGAAATGTTCATACCAACACAATTATCAATCCAGTTAAAATGAAAATTTTGATGCAACTTGTCTAAGAAAAAAAATTAAAATCTCATTATATGTTCAGATTCGAACTTACATGTCTTTTATTTTTATTTATTCTCTTACTCATCTGAGTAGTGGACAAGAAGAGTATAAGAGTCTCTGAATGCATAATTAACAGCAACCAGAATGCGTATATTTATATAAATATATATATGATACAGAAACATAATCCTTATGTTTGGTATCGTACGCATAAAAAGCTCTCAGTGTTCGTAAACAACCCACAACGCACAGACTTTTCTTACCATTTGCAACTTAAATAAGCTTGTGTTTTCAGAACTTCCTTTGTTAGATGATGAGACCCACAATTTTCAACACTGATGACGAGAAAATTTATTCCGAAAAAATAGTATGTTTCGAAGATAATTCTTAAGATATTTTTTCGGAAACGTGACATTGATATTAAGCAGTGTGTTTCAATACTTATCGATGCTACAAAAAATCGCACACATTTTTTCGACAGTACAATTAATAGCTTTACAATTTTCACAAAAAATCTTTCAATTCTCACAAACTCGTACAGCGAATATAATAGTTTATATTTAATTACTCATCCAAGGACTCGCAATTGAAAAAATACTCATTCATCAATTAATAATGTTTATAGTTTTTCCTTTTTAATTAACAGAGATATAGGAAATAAAATTCCGGCAATTCTCATTAAAGCTTACCACTGCAATATTTATGAAAATATTTCTTTATATTTTATTAGAATTATCGCCACTCATTACGAAGTAGCGATTTGTGCAGCAATATGAAACTTTGAAGTGTTGTGCTGTCATTATGTACGAAAATCGTATAAGCATATAACCATGTTAATTGACTTTGACAATAATTTAAACAATAATGCGCATAACGATTAACACACGAAGTAACGATAGTAAACAATTGGTGAGTTTCAACGAACATGATTACAAAAGATTATAGTAGTTACAATCTTTTTTCGGTGTGATCCATTTATTTACCACTTTTGACCACATAACGGAATTTAGAATGTGCAATGAAAAATCTAACTTTCATTTAAAAACAAAGGAAAATAATTTTTAATTGTATAGAAAATTTACATGTATCTGTGATCAAATAAAATTCAATATTTATAATATTTAATCATGATAATGTCTATTGCCTTGATAGATCTGACGTCAACCTCCTTTAAATTGTTGGCCGCTGCTCCTATGCCGATGATGAAGACGTTACATTGAGAGAAATCAGGGAGAATTTGTCCGAATAATGATCCAGTTTTTGCATCGTGAGGGTCATCCTGACACCGGCTGTAGGATTTATCTGTGCAACGTACAAATAGTGTATCACTATCTGGGACAATTTGACTCATTCCTACAGTGTACTCTGTACTCCTTATTGTGTACAGTGTACAGAGTTCCGTGTAGACGGCACACACTTCGATGTGTAGTTCACTGGGCAAATCACACAGTACAAACAATGTACACAACTCACTTCTCACTGTACAATCCTGTATACAATTCACTGTGCGTAGCACTATGTACACTATAAAATGTGCCCGGTTTTCACTGTGAACGAATTATTTTTCACTATACAGTGTATATTTCGTTCGCTGCGGATGACGCATTTATCACTATCCAGTTCACTGTTTACAGTACACTGTGAACTATGCTCACTGTGCACTGAAGGTACGCTCAGTGTATGCGTATTGCCCGCAACACTGTGTGCCACGCAGCAGTTGCGCATGCACTGTACGCGCGTTCACATAATGCGCTTCTTATATACTGCGCTCGTCTCGAGTAACGTCTTCTGAGCTGCTTGCTGCTACCGTAACTCCTAACTTGGTAGTGAGTTG
The DNA here is from genome assembly GCF_000764305.2 of Hyalella azteca. Classification (NCBI taxonomy): domain Eukaryota; kingdom Metazoa; phylum Arthropoda; class Malacostraca; order Amphipoda; family Hyalellidae; genus Hyalella; species Hyalella azteca. The sequence goes on from NW_025932990.1 coordinate 133,983, forward strand.
TAGAACGGTCGTATAAGTTCTACGATGTTCTTAAGATGTTCAATTTTTTATCATAAATTTAATTATGGTCGTTAATTTTACGATGGTTGGACATTCTACGAAAGTCGTAGTTTCTAAGTAATTCGAACGTTGTAGGATGATCGTTAATTTTACTATGGCCGTAAATTCTGCTATGTCGTAAACTCATCTATGATCGTAAGTTCTACGAATATCATACATTTCAATATTTCGCACGTTCTGCGCTGACTGTAAGTTGAACGCTCTATTAGAGTCGTAAATTCTACTTTAATCTTAGATTCAACGCTGGTTGCAAATTCTTCGCTTGTCGAAAGTTCGAAGATGACGATAAGTTTCCATGATTCAATTTACGGTTTGTAATTATTAATAGGTAACTGCGATAAATTATAATGGGCCAGCGACGTTCCTAGAAAATTAGTCGCGAGGATGACTCGAAGAAATATATATACTTGGTCACTATACAATTTGAACGACGGCTGGGCATATTTTTTCCGGGCATATCAATCATACATCCTGCGCATTCGTGATGGCTGAATGAATACTTAGCAGTGTTTTTTTTTTTTGAATACCAAGTTGAATAAATATATAAATACTTACAGAAATACTTAACACAGTTGCTAATAAAAATAACTAAGATACTCAGGACAGTTTTTTACAAAATTGCTTAAAATACTTCCAGAAATACCTATGACAGTTGCTTACAAAAATACTCGAGATATTTACTGACAGAAATATGTGCGAAAGTTACTTATGAAACACTTTCAATTGTTCATTCATACAAAGATACTTACTAACAAAAATGCTTGCGATGTTCACTAGTAACAATACGTATAAAGCTTAGTTGAAGAAATACGTATTACGTTATCATCACGTTATAAACACCCGCATATTGCAGCATATACGAACAATAATATGTATATAATATTTGGTTCGTTATCATCACACGCACGTAGCAGTATATACAAACAATAATATGTATATAATATTTGGTTCGTTATCATCGTCCGCACGCAGCAGCATATGCAAACAATAATAAATATAATATTTGGTTCGTTATCATCACACGCACGTAGCAGCATATGCAAACAATAATATATATAATATTTGGTTCGTTATCATCATACGCACGTAGCAGCATATACAAACAATAATAAATATAATATTTGATTCGTTATCATCGTCTGCACGTAGCAGCATATACAAACAATAGTCAATATAATATATAATAATGCTACCACAGCGCGCATGAGTCCGACACAACAACTGAAGTATAAAAAGCGGACGCTGCAACAGAGGAGCCGTGGGACTCCGAGACGCGCAGCTTGACAGACGCCGTGGTATGCATATTCATCAATATTTTATTCATTGATATTTTATTCGTAAATATTTTTTCATCAATATTTTATTCATCATTATTTTATTTTTCAATATTTTGTTCATCAATATTTTTTTCTTCAATATTTAATTCATCAATATCTTATTCATCACTATTTTATTCATTCATATTTTATTCCCCAATATTATTTTCTTCAATATTTTATCCATTCATATTTTATTCGTAAATGTTTTATTCGTCAATATTTTATTCATCAACATTTTATTCATCAATATTTTATTAATTCATATTTTATTCCCCAATATTTTAACCATTCATATTTTATTCATCAATATTTTATTCCCCAATATTTTATTCATCAATATTTTAACCATTCATATTTTATTCATCAATATTTTATTCAGTCAGCTTATCACGTCTTTCAGTCATCAGCATCTCGACAACCATCCAATCAGCGGCTTCTGCAAGCCATCCAATCAATACAATCAAAACTTTGTCACTAATTGAACCTGAAGTGACATGTCAATAACTCGTACGGCACCTCACACCGCGTCTCGGTAATTTAGTAAAGCCTTCAACAGTTACCTCTCAAGAGTTACCCCGTAACTTGGGGTAATTAATCTCTGTTCCTCTGATCTCAACTTGGATTTGAGATTAGTTGGAAATGCAGAAACGCAAGTCAACAAAAGATTAATAAGTATTGTTCAGAGCAATCCATTTGATATCACTGTTGATATCGAGCGTCCTACATTGTGCTATGATATGAACATAGACACGCTGCAAAGACGGTTCAAATCGGTTAATAAATAAACTGTATATTATCATTATCATTTTTAAATTTAAAAGCTTCATTACATGATTCATTAAATGTGCAGTGTGATTTTATTTTCATTAATAAATCTAAACGTGTGTCTTCAGACTTCATTGTTAAGTCGGACATTTCATGTATTTAAACGAATGTCTAAAGGCTCTTCTTTTCTTATCACACTAAACACGCAACAATAAACATGTTGCTTCTCTACATCGTTATATATGTATGGATTAATAAACTTTAAGTTTTCCATTGCCATCATATATCGATAATTTAGCGAAATTGCTATATTAATTAGTTTAAAAACTTCGGTTACCACCGTTTTATATAAACCTGTAGCTTACGTGGACTGGTAGACATTATAAGTCGCTATAAAAATGAAAAAAATCAGGACAACTAATTCATTTGTTAAAATGAATAATTTTACCTAAACTTTAGAAATTGGAACGCTAATTTTAGAAATTAACATGACTTTATTAGAACTCAAATGAAGTTGAGTACATCAGAACTCTTTCGTCGTTTGACCATAACCCTTACATATCAAACAAATGTGTCAAAAATCACTCTTGTGTCGCAGCTGACATGTATGGCAACTCATCAATGGCTTTCCTTAAATCTCATAAATGAAACGTTTTTACACGTTTTCGTAATTCCAATTAACTCTTGTGAGTACATTGAGTTTAAGGCTAACAATCAAACGCAGTCCTGAAGCCGTGATTTTACCACCAAAATTACCATGATTCCGTAATTCAAATTAACGCATGCCATAAAATTGAGTTTCATGTAAATAATCGAACGTATTACCGATGTTGAACCGTTAAATCGCAATATCGTCGATTAATGCGATTGCATAAGCCGTAGTCAATCAACCATACCACTTGAGAAATCTCAGCTGCAACGCAAACTTCTTCCAAGCGATCATCTTGAGCCGTGAAACCATTAATGCATCTTTGCCAAGGTTATTTTTACTCAGTATGCCTCGCTCGTTAATCCACATGAACGTGAATCGTTCATTCACTGCACCTCAATTTCAAGCGATGAATTTCTTAGAAACTCAACCGATGAACTCGTATTCTCCGGCGGACAAACTTGCTTTCTTCGTGTGCTTTAACTTTTTAAAACGGAAATAAGTTTTTAAAAATAAAGTAGGTTTCTAGAAACGAAACATATTTTTTTAATGATATAATTTTGTTGCCTAAGCAAAAAGAAATGCGAGCTACTTACATTTTCCTATTATTGATCCATCAAAAATTAATTAATTCGAGGTTCACAAGTGCTAATTAAGGAGCACCATCTACAGCGCTACGTATTTTTGTAAATAAATATTTATTGAGGCTAAAAGAGGACTATATCTGCACCTGGTTTAATGTCAAGAAATATCGTCAAATAAACAAATAAAAGAGCATCAATTGAAAAGTAAAAAAATTTAATCAGTGTTAGTTTTTGAAAGATAAATAAAGGTCATTTCTATCCGGCATTGGTCATAGTCCAATAAGCTGACAATAACATCCAATTAAAATCTCTGAATTCAAGTTACATTTTCATTTGTTCAATTGCTATTATTGCCTCTACCGCCGTAGCTAGGTCACTCTCCGGGAACATGACTTTTGATTTAAATTATACGAAAGCCATTGACTGCAGAAACTTGACGACGGTTCTCCGCAACAGAGAACATCTTCTACAGAGAAAAATTTCTAGTCGGTGACTACCGTACTTTTTTTGTAACCTTATTGTTTATTTGTCCTAACTTTATAACAATCCTAATAATAACAAAATATGCCATATAATATTTCAGCTTTCTGCCTGACGTTCCTTATGAGTAACACGTACATACGGTATATTATTGACTTTTGCATGACGAATGTTCCCTCAAAGGGATATGTCATATATTTTTTATATTTTTTAATGATGCAATGAAATTTGATACTTGCAATGAAATTTGATACTTGGTCTACATGATTCTATTGCATCGCAAATGACACGAAAAGAATGAAATAAAAATTATATCTTCATGACTTCGTATTTCAGGCTGTAGAGGGTTAATTTACACCGTACCCTACTCTCGTCATCAATGATCATTACGGTACCCGAGATGCAAAATCTAGTTTTTTTATAAATAAAACAGTATATACTCAAATACAAAAAAATTTTATGATCTCAGAAAACTTTTGTTCACAGGGTTAACTACAATAATCTTGAAAAGTTGAGGAACTCTCCATGCGTGATAATCATGAGCTGCGTTGGCATGCGGCATGCCATGATGAGCAATAAAATTTACCTTATTTCGGGTTTTGAATTTAAATTTATAAATTGTGAACAATAAAAATCAAGCACGGTTGGTCAACTTAACAGTGCACGACAACATTAACGAGCTTGACACGTACCGTAATCGATGCGAGTGATCGTAACGATAAATTGAGTATCTGCTCTGACACTCTCCAATAGAAGTCATAAATCTTATTGCACTAGTTTGAAAACTATTCTAGAATAAATCTTGGATCGGTTTGGAATTATTTTAGAGGCCACAAGCCACGGCCACAAGCCACAAGCCATGTGGCCACAAGCCACAAGCCATGTGGCCACAAGCCACAAGCCATGTGGCCACAAGCCACAAGCCACAAATGTCCATTGTTTATATTAATGGCGTCAATGGAGTGTAAAATCACAAGTAAAAAAATCACACGGGACTGATGCATTATTGACGGTAATCTTATTCCAATTAATAAAGTAGGAACAAACCTTTTCAAATTATATAATTCCTCATTTTACTATTTTGTTGAAGTAACTTTCTACTCCTATATTTTTTCTCTTTTATTTTTTAAATTTAATCTGATTTTCGGAAAAGTAGATAAGCTACGCAAAGTTCCGAATAAACTGTCACAACTTTATTTACGAAATTCTAGCTAAATCCCAACATACTCGCAATTCATATCAATCAAATTTTTCTATACAATTTTTCTATAAAAATTTTTTATAAAAAATTAATTTTTTCTATAAAATCGCTTGAAATTTCTGATCTTTAGAATCGGCGCAAATAGAATTATTTCATTTTTCATTATTTAAACAGGGTTAAATTTCAATGGCAGAGCAACAATAAAGCATATTGAATATGAGCTTTTTACTGTCAAAACTATTAACGCTAGAGGCAGCATCAATTTACTTTAGGATAATGTAATGCTGTCAGCTTTATTGCTTGTTCTACGATTCTAATCATTTCCGGCATTATAGTTCTTGTCCTTATTCATTTACTTATTTCTTTTTTTCGTACAGTACAATGTGGGTAGACTAAAACGTCATGCTTGATATTTACAAAACCAAATAATTTCTGTCGGTGGTGTCAGCAGCTGTAGTAGGTAAATGGTAATATACTCGAGCGGATCATATATTAATAAGTATAAATACTCTTAAATTTGTAGGAGGCCGGAATGGGTTAGCAGCCTTCGGTTGTCTAAGCCAATAGCAGCGCCAATACCAGCAGGCGGTGGTGCCATGCAGTGCCACTACTGGCACGCAGGCTGCACTGCTAGTCACATTTCTGATGCTGCGCTGATAGTGATACTATCTTTTACTGGTCGTTTAGCAGCTTAACTCAACAATTTCTTAATCTAATTGTACCATTTATTCAACAAATATTGTAGTGTAATATATTTTATTCAGCTTCAGACTCGCCTTGCATGAATAATTTAATTAATTGCCTTAATTGCATGAATAATAACATGAACTTAATAAAACATAACAATAAATTCTAACCTCATCATGCAAATATAAGCTTATTAATCCTTGAGAAACGTTTCATGAGAGCATTTTAATGCCCTAATGTAACGATGAGATCGATATTCAATCGGAAAACTTGAACCCGATTGAATAAGGAAATCTAATTTCAATAAAGTTTATAAGATCATCGTAAACAATGGAAAGATCATTACGCATCACATCATCCACGAACAATCGAATAACAAGATATTAATGTATCACATTATCCGCGAACAATAGAATAACAAGACAATAATGTATCACATCATCCACGAACAATCGAATAACATGACAATAACGTGTTACATCATAGGCGCACCATCAAATAACAATAAAATCCTCAATAAAAATCCTCATTAGCGCACAATCGAACAACAAAAACGGGATTCATCATCGGCGAAAAACCAATCAAATTTCACTGGAAGTTAAAAAGCGAAGGCAACTTCCACGCCTGCCGGGGGCAACCTGCGTTAGATCGGGCAGTGGGGACTTGCTGAGGCCTTGTAACGGATACTGTGTTTTCATCACCATCCAAGTTTCTTAGCGAAAGTGTTTGTCCAAAGTGGTTGTTAGTGGTCGCCGCCATGTCTCTGCGGGTGCCACCATCATGAGTTTCAAGTTCAACCCTCCTGGTCAGTCCGCAGGTTGCCTGCGTTGAGTGTGGACGTCGTGTCTCACTGTGCCAAGATGCGATGTTTTCGATGATGGATTCAATGGATTGGTGGCTCCAACTGAAGCGTTGCCAGTCCGCCTCATCGGGGAATGTATACTGCAGCAGCAGGCGTAGGTTGTGCTTCAGCCTCATGAACTCGTCCACTCTGACGTCAGCACAGGGCCTCATCCCAGCACCATCCAAGATAGCAATAAGCACCTGTAGATAAATAAAACTATAGGGTTTGGATATAAAGGAATTGTTTCATAAAATGAAGGTTATCATTACACTGCCATGATCTCGATGTTGAATTCATCTGAAAATGTATTTAGAGCAGCTATCTCAATCAATCGTCAGTTCTGGAAAGATCGGGTTCCAAAGGCCGGATCCCTTGTGAATCGAGTCACGAAAAGTGCAAGAATCGGCAACAGGCCATGGGCCTATTTCTTCAGTGCCGACACTTCTATTCTATTCTATTCTAAGACAAATACGAGTCCCTATCTCCACCGATGTGAATTTGATCCACTGTTATAACAGCAAAAAAAATTCACACAAACTAACAACATAATATTTCAAATATATTCAAGGGCTTGAGCTGAAAGACACAAAATTCAATGTAAAATTTGTGAATGCCAGGCAATTTTTGATGGAATCGCCAAAGTTCCCAACTATATATAATTAAATTAATTTATTTTCGGAGTACTATAGTTTTAGTCTCTGTATGCTGGGTCCTTAACACCTCGCTAAGGAGGTCTCACTGAATTGGTGTTTGCGATAATGTTAGACATAATCAACTGGAGATATTTTCGGAGCGTTATCTTGACGGTAAATCAAATAAAATATAAATGGTTTTGCCAGCTCCGAAATCGTTTTAAACCTTTTCAATAGTTACTTAGTATAAAGAATAAAAACTTTCAGCAAAAGTAGGTGTATCTTGATAATAATGTAGATAACAATAATCTAGTGGTGTCAGCTTTCATTAATTAAAGGTGGCCCGTGGCCAAGTCAGAACCACGCAGCCACTTTGTCGATTTCAACCGGAATTGGAATTTCGAAACCGATTTCGATTTCAAACGGGTTTTGAAACCCCAAGTCGCTGCTCCAAGCTCGATGATCTTAACCCCTCGGCCATCACAAGATGAAGAAAGCCGTAGGCATTTTTTCCCGTACCTGTTCGATGTTCTTGGTTGGAAATCCAAGCTGTCGCATTGTTTCTTTGCCAATCAAAAATAACATGGCAGACTCAGCCTTCCGCTTGAAATCTTCATTTGTCTGCTGCCCGTTCTGCACCATAGAGAGCACCGAATTCTTTATTTTCTCCCTCAAGTGATCCACGGATAAAGGAAGTTGCAGGCGCTGCTCGTCTCCAAGAGACTCAGGTCCAAAGATTCGTGGTAATGAATTAGGTTCAGAATCAGGAGGGATTACTTCTGGATTCAATTCATGAGGTCTACGAGTCGAAAATAAGCTGCTCTGAATATCTCTTTGAGGAATATGTCTGATTTTTCGTCTGTAATCCTCTACCGGAACTTGAACTCGATGAAAATCTGATGCTTGTGGCTTCAATCTCGATGAATGGGTCAACAAGTCTCCCATCGGTGAAGATGATGACGTAGGCCAAGAGACGTCAGTTTTGACGTCCAACTCTTGCTTCGAGGTCCACTTTTTAACGCATTTAAGCAGACTATCAGAAGAGCCATCGGCAATTTTCTTACTCTTACATGACAACTCTAAAGTCTTTTCAGAAAAGGTTTCGATTACGTCGCTGTCATCAACGATTACGACTTCAGCTGGAGGAGATTTTGGGGTAAACCTTTCCCCCCCATGCTTCGTCAGGGGAATTAGATCAGGAGGCGCGTTCTTCTTAGGCAATTTTGGAGGATTTTGGGGCTTAATATTCTTTTTTTTAGTTCTCTTTAAGCTCTTCGCATTTGATGAATCGCTAGAAGCTTTAGTTACAGAGGAATTAACTACTTCACTGCGAGAGGATGTTCCTGAGAGATTTAGAGGACTTGAATCTAGGTCTAGAGATGCACTCAGATCTAAAGGACTATAATTAGTTGTCTGAAAAGAAGCATGCCCAAAATTTTCTGAATTACTTGATAGCTGTGAGTCAATTCTGAGAGTCACTTGATCAACATCTGAACTTAGGTTAGGTGAACTCCTAGAACTAACAGAGTTTTCCATGCTGGAATTCTGACCTTCAACAGAGGGTAATCCGGTAGAGTCAGCGTAACTTTCAGCTCCATTCGAAGTACCAGCGCTTATCCGAGAGATGTCAATGTTATAAGAAGCGGCATTTGAGTTACTGCTGCCTCCAGTACCGGCTAGTGTTGATCCTGTTTCGTTTAAATTCGCTGAAGATATTCCTATGGCACCCACATCGATAGTTGACAATTCAAATGAAGGACTCTCGTTCTCAGACACTTCAATACTCATGCTGAAGCTCTCCATGGTTTGGCAAGAGGCCATAGGCTGTGGATCAGGATCAGGCACAATGCTGATTGAATCATCGCAGAGAGAGCCGATTGTTTCGACATTGCTTTCATCCCATTCGTCAGGTTTCTCTACCTCAGTTGGATGCTCTTCGATGGTATGTTTTACAAGGTCACTCTCTTCTTTGAAGACCTCTCCACAAGGAATACAACGGACGCCATTTTCCACTTGATGACCTCGCAAATGTCGGGCCAAGTTTCCAGAGTGTTCGAAGGGCCTCGTGCAAAGACGGCACGAATATGGTCGCTCTTTCGTGTGGATTCTCCTATGAACCACCAAGTTTGCGTAGGCCGCAAAACCTTTCTGACAGTATTGGCATTGGAAAGGTTTTTCTCCAGTGTGAGTCCTAGAATGAATCTTGAGCACTTTTGCACACGTGAAACCTTTATTGCACTGGCCACAAACATACGGACGCTCTCCAGTATGCTTCCGAACATGAATGACCAGTTGGCCGTGCTGCGAGAACTTTTTAGCGCAGTGAGGGCAATGGTAAGGTTGCTCCCGAGTATGAACACGCATGTGGGTGTTGCAGTTTCCTTTAGAAGCAAAACCTTTGCCGCAGAACTGGCATAGGAAAGGGCGGTCTCCTGTGTGGATTTTGTAATGGGCTTGCAGACGAGACGGCCTGTCGAACTGACGGAGACATACATCGCAGCGGTGCTCCGGGGCGCCCTTGGAACTCTGAAATCAAAATTTTGAAATCAAAATCCAGTACGAAAAATTAAGGAGCAAATTAGTATGAGAAAACTTGAAAGAGTGAGATCGGAATATTGCATTGTTTATCTCGTTATTGTTTAATATTATAAATAATATGGTCAGTTTGATATTAATATTGTTTTTTGTATCATAGCAAGCTCGTAAAGGAGAAGGTCATGAATGTTAATTTCCATATTATGGACTTGATACTAAGTGCATAAAAATACGGTTCCTCGATTTTAAAATAGTGAATAATAAATAATATAAACAAATTTCAGAAATCCTTCGTTTAGCAAGCTTCATCTGGAATTTGCATACCCTATCTACAGATATTATAAAACTTGAAATTTTATAGTTTTAGAGTATTGTTCATGTACTACAACTTTACGATAAGCATTTCTATGCGCACACTTTTCCATTCACTCAACTCTTAGACTAGAAACAAAGAAAATATACCCTGGCATTTCCAGAGAAATTATACCCAGGTATATCTATATAAAATATCCGGTCCTCTCCAGAGGAAGAATCCCCTGGTATCAGCAGGGGAAATATTTTTAAACATACTCTAGTTAAATCCATTTGATATAGCTCTTAGTTTTTATGGAAGGAATAACCCTAGTCTCCCCGAAGGGAAATGTCGCTTGGTCTCTGGAGAGGATCCAGCATTGGTTTACTCATAAGAATTATTGCCTATTATACCCATGGGGGAATACGGGATACCTAGTATACGGGAAATATCCCGTGTTATCTTTAAAGAAGAAATCCGGAGATCGCTATTAAAAGTTAAAAGTCAGTCTTAGATCACGAAATCGAAATGTTCACCTCGAGCAGAGCGGCGTAGATTCTACACAAATATTTTCCCAGAGGGTTGACAGCTCAACATCAAAATCTCCAGCTGACCTTCAGTCTTAGCCTGCCATTCTTTGCTTTCAATTATTTAGTTAGGGCCATAAATACAACTATCGATTAGCTCAAGAATTGTTGTGACAGTAGCTTGAGATTATTACTTGATGAGCGTTGAAGTTACACTCGAGAAATGGACGACTTTGTCCAAATGGCGATGTACTTTTACCTATGTGTGAGTCACCCTGACCCAGATTGGTTCGGCAAAAATGACGTATCAGTGCTACGTCCGCTCTAATCACGCTGTGGGTATGAAAGTGTGTCACTATTTGGACAGTATCACACACAATAATAACACATCAATAATTTGTTATTGTTTATACATATGATCATTAACATTAATTACATAACGATTGCTCTTTATTTCAAATCATAATACGCTGAGCAAAAATAATCGGAATAGATCGAACTATATTTAGATCGTTTCCACCATTCCAGCTAGTATTTGAAACAATAGCAATGGCCATCCTTATTACTGCAACTCTGCAACCAATCAGTATCTTATTACAATGCAGTAAGCGTAAAAGCCACAAGGATAGTAGAATTTTACCAAAGACTGAAAGACACGAGTCAATTCTGGAATAAATATACCGTAGCCTCAGCAGGGTGGAATGATATGAAAGAAATGGCGTTTAGCCGGTATACATGGATCTGGTCCAGAAATACAGGATTATTCTAAATGATGGACCCAATTCAACAGATTCGTATCTATTTAGGCATAAATTCCAAATGGATAATTTATACATCAATTAAAATAGAAAGATTAAAAATTTCTGCTAAGTATTTATAGATGTTCAATGTCCCTCTTGCGTTGCACGGCAAACATATAAAGCCCCGTCCACAAGCTCAAACTTATCGTCAGTCTTGCATGTCATGCCAGGATTGACCGACAAGACGTCAAAGTTTGACGTCTTGCATGACGTGTGGGCGGAGTTTGAGGTTTGACAAACCTGGAAAAGACGGACGGGCGAGACCATCGGGTCCATGCAAGACTGACGATAAGTTTGAGCGTGTGGACGGGCAACAGACTAATTGGTCAAACTTCTACTCTATCTCAGTCTATATTGATGTTAGCTCAAGTTTTTCATATCTCATGATATCCGACACTGGTTGCAATATTTCTCTTGGTGAGTTAATGGAGTTATATCGTAGTTGCCCTTATTTGTGGCAAATTTAATAAAAAAGCAACAGTGACAAGAACAAGCGAGCACTGGCCTATGCGGCATTGATTGCTAAGTGCAAAGAAGTTGATCCAACAGCAAACAAAGACTTTGTAACGAAGAAAATAAACCCTTTATCGTAAAGAATGTGTCAAAATAAAGTCGCCAATGCGGCCTGGTGCTGGTAGGGATGCTGGTAGCTATAGGGATCAACCCTCATCGTGGCATTTTTTAAAACCATTTTCAGGACGACCGCGTACATTTGCATCGCGTTACCTTATTTTGGTGGCACAAACTGCGATCACTGCTGACACTGCAGCCAGCAACACTAGCTCCTACATTGCCGAGAGCGCACTAAACTGAAGGAAAGTTTGAATAGTGTGGACGCTCGTCAGTCTTCCGTCTTGTCGGTCAAAATTTGGCATGAGCACGACTGACGATAAGTTTGAGCGTGTGGACTGGGCTTAAACGGTAGCCAAACTCGTCCTACACACGAGAAAGCATAACTTATGTTACTGTGAGCACCGAGCACTGACGGTTCTTCAGATCAACCGGAGTTGCTGGTAGAGGCGGGACGTAAACAGAGTTGCTGGTTAGTTCCGAAAAGCATATCTCTATTTATGGGACGTAAGCAGAGTTGCTATTAGAGGCGGGACATAACCAGCTTCCTTGACGTAACCCCATAAGAAATAGTCACACGGGGTGAGGTGATCTCGGTCGCCATGCAGAAGTATAGAGCCAGATCTTCATTTCCTAAGCGTCCAACTCAGCACTCAGGAAGTGACCGATTGTCACTTCTTAAAGGGACAAGAGGGACGAACATATCGAACATTTATAAATATCACAAAAGCTTTGCATTTTTCTCTGTTCATTGCTGTACTAATTATTTATTATCAATTTATACTTGAATAAATACGAATTTACCAAATTGAGTCCATCATTTAGATTTTAGAATAACACTGTATTTCATTAGAATAACACTGTATTTCATTCCCGGGCCACATACCGTCAATGACTGAAAAACTTTGCACCTGATTCTAGTAAACCCGTAAATCAAATAAGTAAACTGCAGACGCATCCGACGCTTGGAATAACGTTGATTACACATATTCAATTTGTAATCTAAGTGGTTGCAACGTCATTTGCCAGGAGAGTAAAACCCAATATGATTTTGTTAACTACAGATATGTGCGCATACCTACATACCGTACATGTTTCCATAACTCCAGATATGTTCTACTACAGATACCTACGTTTCTATAACTCCAGATATGTTCTACTACAGATACCTACGTTTCCATAACTCCTGATATGTTCTCATAACTACAGATAAGTTTCCATAACTCCAGGTATGTTCGCAAAATTACAAATATGTTCTTAGTAAGTTTGAGGTTTGCCCGGACGATCAGGTCCAACAGATATCTGCTAGGGTCTGGACTGAACGCAAGAGTCAGCAGAGGCGGGCGCTGACAATATGCTACATAGACGTGCTTCCGCAGCCACAGCGTACGTCGACCTCAAGAAACCACGATTTATCGCCTCCGTATTCTTTATATAACCGCTATGCATTTGCTATAATAATACTAATCTTTTATGCAACTTGGAAATGTATGACTGACCATTTTTTCCGGTTGTAGGAAAAGTTATGACCGGACTCTCCTGGCAGCAACGCGCGCAACACACACACAACCTACACCGCAGTTGCCAGCGCACTGCGACTCTGCGTCTGCGAGTTCAACTGTGCAACCGAACGATGCCAAGCATCATTTGCTTACCGCCTTGCGCAGCTGATGTAGGATTTCTAAAGTGGTCATTTATCCACTATTTAGTCATTCACTATTATAGACAATTACTAATTTCAAAACTCAGCTTTGTGGGAAACCTCAAAGAACGAATGATCGCAACGAGGGAGCCCGACAGCGGCGACCAACTCGCAGGGATTTTGTTATGACATCTTACGGCAAACGGCATCACAAAAATTTGCGAATTCTAGGCTAGCCTCTTGCAACAATCCTCGTATCTAGTGTTTCCAGTTGTTATATATAGCGTTTTTTTGGAAGACATTCGCTTTATTGCTGCACCAAAGCACCAAAAAAAGTCCAAACCTCACAAACTACGTGTTTTACTACTACTAACTACACGTACACAAAAGCGCCAACTCGCAAACTACGTGTTTTACTGCTACTAACTACACCTACACATAAGCGCCTAACTTGCAAACTACGTGTTTTACTGCTACTAACTACACCTACACATAAGCGCCTAACTTGCAAAATACGTGTTTTACTACTAATAACTACACGTACACAAAAGCGCCAACTCGCAAGCTACGTGTTTTACTACTGCCAACTACACGTACACAAAAGGGCTCAATTCACAAACTACACAGTGGTGGGTAGTAGCGCGCTACATGTAGCGGCCGCTACATTTTCAGTAGCGTTAGCGGTAACGGCGCTACATTTAAGGCAATGTAGCGGCAGCGGTAGCGCCCGCTACATATTTAAGTAGCGATATGAGGTTTTGCCGCTACAGCGCTACCGCTACATTTATAGTTAAAGCCTTTAGATTTTACTTAATAGTATTAATTATTTATAAACCAGCATGATACATACATAATATAAATTACAGAATAAAACTGTGCGAAAGATTTCGGTGTAATGTTGTCAACCTCAGCCTGTTACTAGTGTCAACATGTTAGTTGTTACTTGTTAAGTTGTTACCAGTTACCACTTACCGATATTTTTCATGTTTCAGTTTGCTTACAGTTATTTTACACAGTTATTTTTATGTTTCACCTTCCCTACATGGATGTCTACTTTAACCTACTAATCTCAAAAATAATCCATATATATATACAAATAAAAGACTGATTTTTTTATTAGTATATGTGGATAATTTTTGAGATTGGTAGATTAAAGTAGACATCCATGTAGGGAAGGTAAAACATAAAAATAACTGTAACTTTTATTTACTGTATCTAACCCGTACTAGTTCGGTTAGGTTAATTGCAATAAAGTCGCATTGATATGTTTTGAAAATGTTTTATTATCATTAAATGTTTATGAGTAAATACCAATAGCAGAACAATAAATATTTAGAGATTTCCAATAATTTTGGCCATTGTAGCGGCTAATGTAGTGGCGCTACATTTTACTGTAGCGGTAGTGGTAGCGCTCGCTACAATCTAGTAGGTGTAGCGGTAGCGCCCGCTACATTTAGAGCATGTAGCGATAGCGGTAGCGGCGCTACATTTCAAAGTAGCGCTGCCCTGCTCTGAAACTACGTTACATTCTGCTACGGCACTCGTTTGCAGCACATCCATATTAAGTTCAAGGTCAACCTTCTAAGTCACTAATGAGGAGCAAGTGATACATCGTTTAATTACAACGAATTTGCGTCCCTTGACAGCGACTAACAGTTATTTTTTCAATACCTCTCGATCCATCAGGTCAGAGTTCTAAACATCGCACTGTGGATTCGAAGCTAAAAAATATCTTGAGATATAAATTAAAACTAAAAACTCTCTCAAATGGCGCAGGCAAATTAAATTCATGTGGGTGATGAGTAATATCGAATTCTAAGGTCGGTGAATAACGACGATTGTTGAATCTGCGACAAACTCTGCATAATTTTGCGGGTAGGTTTTTCCGTCGGAAAAAAACTCCTTATACCTTTAGGATATCTTATTGGATGTAAAGATCTTTAATATTTTTATCTTCGATTCAAGATATAAATATTTGCGGGAATTACGACGCCGTACTTAAAAATTTTAAACTTGAAAAATCCACTATTGTCAATCGTTTCCCTCCGTTTGTTTTAATTTGTTATCTCTCTCTCCCGTGCTCGCAATTCATCTCAAATTTGTCGATTTCATTTTCAACAGTATTTTCAACTCCCTCTTTCCACATACTCTTTGCTATGGAAAACTGTTCGTTCTGGGAATGGAAGAAGTCAGCGCCAAAGACTAACACCAAATTAAAAGCGTCTGGTTGAAAAAAAAAATAATAATTGTAAAACTAAATAATAACGTCGTCAACGGTTACAAAATCTTGCAAAACCTGGGCCCAGCGATACAGAAACAAGGCCGTTTAAATCGTTCTTTATTAAAAGTAAAATGCATACAAGGTTCACGAATC
Organism: Hyalella azteca; assembly: GCF_000764305.2. Taxonomy (NCBI): domain Eukaryota; kingdom Metazoa; phylum Arthropoda; class Malacostraca; order Amphipoda; family Hyalellidae; genus Hyalella; species Hyalella azteca. The sequence goes on from NW_025932990.1 coordinate 149,944, forward strand.
AATGCTCACCTTCAACTGAACAAAATCAACGGCATAGACAATTATAAATTAAAAGCCAAATTGCGCCAAATCCATAAAAATCATAAAATAGTTCCATAATACGTATCGAATCAGAGGTCCACCATTTTTATGTATCATATTATCGCTAAGTAGGGACGTGCAATAAGTTATGATCTTCACGTCATTTGTGAGACAAGTCTTTGCCAAACCTTAGTAGCCAAAGCAACATTCAAATTAAATAAATTGAAACTCATACTACATTCTAAATAAATCTTTTTGCAAATTACTTAATGAAAACGTCATCCTCAGTCGTGGTGCCCATGATTTACTTTAAATACCTACATGCAATCAGCTTTCAACTTTCAATTCATTAAATATTATAAATCTATTATTAAATTGCAAGTAAATCAATCACAAGCACACAGGAGTATAGATACAACCTCGATTTCGAGTTGAAGAAAACATACGAGCATTGCAATCACTGTCATCAGGCAACGAATGCCACAGAAAAAACGCATGTTTGAGTGAAAAATTGTTTTGTGTTACATATTTTAGCCTAAATCAAAAGTCGCGTTGGGATAACATTGATGAAAGGTAAAATAGGAGATGCACAGGCAAGTATATCGGTAAATCAAATTCTCTTTAAAAGGTCGGAAAATAAAATTTATCTCACAGTCAAAATGACTGAAATATTAGGGCATTGGACACAAAATTTACTGCAAGAGGAAGTCACGAAAATAAAATATGATATTTTCAACCCCAATAATGTCGAAAAAGTATCGATTGTCATAAATTTTTGAGTACCAGAAATGTGTGAATATAAAACACAGGAAAGACCTTTTGAATAAAAAAAATTATATAAAAAATATAATATTGTATGAAAAAAATAAACGAATGAAGGAGGGGTGAGTTGAGCAGCTCCAGTGCGGAGTTCAGAAGTACACGAGTACAATGGTGGGGCGGTCATCAAGAAATCCTTCTGGAATTCATATCCTCACAGCAATACAGGACGAATTTTTAAATAAAGAAAAGCGTTATTATATATTGGAGAATAAAACTGCCTCACAAAGCTGGAGAACACAACTGCATCACTTAAATGTTGCCTATTAACCTTTACTGATCTAATGAATAGGTAAACTCTAGAAGACCGATCATAATGATATCAAGCATTTTCAGCACTTTATTATTTAATATGATATAAAATCAGCCTGCTTATGAAACAATAAAATTATGAAACACGAAGGTGTTGATAGTTTGAAAAAATAATCTACAAAAGAGAGGGAAAACCTTCAATAAACCGCACACATTACAGCCCACATTCTTATGTAATAAATACAATAGTATCAAATGGCAGTTCATAAGAGCCATTTTCATATGGAAGGAGTGGACAACACTAGCAGTACATGGCAGAATATAAATATATACAAAATTACAAATATTTTTGGCATTTGATTCACTCTTTAAGTCCATCCTTCTTGAATAACGCCCACAGGAAATTGTCCTCTAACTATCTATATATAATATTATTTACACAAAAATCTTATTTTTGTTAATAAGTTGTCAGTTGCAAACCTCATTTCCCATAGCAGTTACTTATTTCTTACTACTACCAAAAAATATTTTTCACAACACAGAGCAAATATTGAGGACTTTATTAAAATGTATATGCAATATCATACAAAGGAAAATAAGAGAATAAAGTGAATAAAAAATTATAAAGTCCGGGAAGAATTTCATCACGCACAGACAAGTACACATACTTAATTACCCAGGTAATCATGGGCATTATGCAAATAAATCGGATAAGAAACATCAGGATATTAAGAAACCTTCCAAAAGTCACCTTTTGTAGCAAGTACCGGTAGCCACTATGGAGGCAGTCATTGAATGATTCTGAATAACCTGAGATCAAGGATAGTAGAAATACAGTTCATTCATTGCAAAATTTTAGTTTTTAGCGCATTTTATCATTTATGAAACAAAGACTCAATTGTTTAATATCAATCTTCATAAAATTGAGAGAAAACTTCAGGGTTCCATTAACATTCCATTCATTCATTTGTTGCCACAGTACATAATAAGAAGACTCGCATTAAGAAATTTCCTAATTATGAACTGGTGACACACAAGAAAACAAAATAATAACATTGCGATGCTTTAATACAATCAATTGTGAGAGTACTGTGAAAGAAGGTGCATGGATTATTTGAAATGAAAATATCATTTAATAACCTCCTGGGAATGATATGTAACATGTGCTTCAATTTTGGTATGCAAAAATAACTTATACCAGACAAATCAAGACAAGTTTTCATGTAATGTCTTGACCTTATAATCACAAAGCAACACTCAGAAAAATAATTAGGTCATATAGTCCAGATAGCCGCTCATTTTCTTACCGAAAACAATGGCGGAGAGCAGGCATAGACATGCCCTTTTGTCAGGCTGAACTGAGTCAGAATGTCCCACATAAACAAAAAGTACATCACTGTTGGGACCAAAATTCACTATTTCTCCCATCACAAACATATAAAAAATTGAAGACATTATAAGACCACACAGGAGCAATGGCATGCAGGGTATCAGTGGTCGCTCTCCATGACGTGCTTTACTCTCTTGAGGGCCACGAAGCTTTGCTTGGAGGAGAGGTGGTGGTAGCCGACAGGTCCTTTATCACAATTTGCGCACACCAAATATTTCTTGCCATCCACTGTATTTGAGAAGCCAATGTTCTCAAATGTGAACATGTCTTCCACCATCCACCAGTCATTCAACTGAAACATGTTCAAAAAAGCATAAATTAACAGCACACTGAGGGTAAATTTTGTACTTTACCTTCAATACATAACCAAAGTAAAAGGTTATCAAAGAAAAAATATTGAAATCATCTAAATAATGATTAATAATCATCAATTTTAAAAATACAATTATGTACTATAGAAATTGTAAATAACTTTTGGCTAATATTTAGTTACAGGTATTGTCTATACCATAATATAAACTAGCTTATAATGTGAGAAACAAAACAAAATATATGATATCAAGTTCTGCGGAAGAAAATAATAAATCCTCACCCACCTCTTCTGTTTGTGGATCATCCTTCTTCTGTGTGGGGGTGGGAAGGCAGAGCTGCTGCGCTGTGTGTGAGGCAGCGTTGGGGTTAAGGATCGTTGTGTCACAGTAGAGGCACAGGATGGCTGGAATATTTCTGCCATCTGCACTAACTTTCTGTCCAGTCTCATAATCAGAGGATGCCATCACAGATGATGATAATTAAACAAGGCAATGAATTAAGCTCCTGTCTGTAGTTTTAAACAGGACAAATTATGGTTTCTATATAAAGTTATTTAGACCTACAATACAACTTATCCAGCCTAAAATTTCATGAGGTAGTCTTACACTGTTACAGGAGAGAACATGAAAATTATGCAAGAAAAAAAACTGTGTGGTAATAGTATTTTGTATTTTAGTAAATGGTTTCCAGTAAAAGTGACAATTATCTTTCAAAATTAAGGATGAAGCATTAAAAATAGCTAGCACTCCTGGTTCATCTTTCTGTTTACATGATCCTTCTTTCTACTTTCCATATTGCTTTTCCTTGCATAAGGCTCATGAAATGAAAAGTTTCTATGGCCAGAGTTGTGAGTAGGAGGGCCACCAAAGCTCTTGGAATCTTCATTTTTCTGCTGCATGATTGGTTTCCGCCAGGGTCTGTCCACACAACCAAATCTGAGCTGACCAGCTTCTTTGCGGCCACCCCAACCCCCTCCTAAGCGCCTTGGGATCCATCCCTTCAGTGACCTTCCCACCTCTCTGTCAAGCAGCGCTTTTTTACCATCAAAAGACAGACCCTTACAATTGTGCAGCACTTTTTCAACATCCCCAGAATGCTTCAGCTCCACAAACGCATAACCTTTGCCCAAGCCAGTTATGATGTCTTTAACAACTTTAACACTTCTAACAGATGCCACTTTAGATATTGCAGCAAAAATTTCATCTTCCAAGATAGTTAAAGGGAGTCGGCCTACAAATATTGTGCAAGAAGGTTTACTCTTGATGTGTTTGGGAGGCACATGCTTTGCTTCCAGAGCTCGACACACAGCTCGGTCATGGGGTCGAGTGTCAGAGCAATCAATGCTACCAGCTTTCAAAGGATCATACTCATCAGTTGCAATTGATTGTGAAAAAGTAGGTTTCTTATCCATCATATAAATTGAAAAACCTGCTGTTTAAATTTTGGGAAGCCAAGAAGTATTTGATTCACCTGAGAAATTACAAATACACAATAAATGAATTGCAGTAACATTGAATTAATGTGTCAAATAAATCTATCTAAGCAGCATTCAGTTTAGACATCAAATTTATAGGCAAATAAATACAATGACTACAAAAATTGATGGATTAAGAGTTTCAACTATATCAAAATTCTAGGTACATTACATCAAAGTTTAATTTTGCAACAAATTTATTGCAATGAAGGAAAAAGTGGTAGGTGCTGGGTAAAAATCTTCAATCCCCAATATTTAGAGCCAAAAGAACACTGCCAAGCAGTGCGTACAATGATGCATATGCAATGCTTATCCCAAGCTTTTCCAAAGCAGCCTTACTGGCTTAGAGCTGGCTTTGCTATGAACTTTGCAGCATGGAAAAATCATTTGAAGCCAATTCAATATGGAATATTGGGCAGATGTTTTCTAGAATTGATGATAAAAATTAAGGTTTAATGTGCAATTTTCTAAAATTGCAGGTAAAAATATGCCATTTTTCTCATTTTTTCACAGATAAATTTGGAAAAGGTCATAGGAATGGGTAGGATTGGCCAGATTCACAGGCATTTATTTGATTCACAGGTGGCTTCTGGCCAATTTTACACTAAGGAAGCCAATGCACTTTGAGGCAGCAAAAACATCTGGCCATGGACCAAGCTTTCTGAAAAAAGCTTTTATTTCTTGTAAAACAGCAAAATTGAAACTTACAGTGAGTTACATTATTATATTAATTGGAAGGGTGGTCATAATTCAAGTGTAAGTCTGTGAGGTAGAGGCTTTACCTCAATGTCCTTGCATTCCAAAAGGAGCTTTATTATGAAGCTCCCAGGCCCCAGAGACCAGCCTATAATTAAATTATGGAATTGGATAAACAATTACAGGCAAATGAATTGAATCAGGCTTACATCAAATTGAATCAATAGCTAATGATTCACATTGATCATGCCTGCATACTTTATTATCCAAATAATCAAAGCTTAATGCTGGTATTGTAAAAAATTATTGCTCAACTACCTAAATATTAGAACATGTTAGAACAGGCTGGAGAGTTATCAGTATAAGTCTGCCTGGCCGGCATTTAGAAATCTAATGAATAATGATTTATACACAAATTAGGCATACTCACACAAGCAAACAGTCAATCCAAACAAAAAACAACATGTCTCCCACTCACTCAAATATGCAATGTTAATTAAAATTTTCATGAAATATTTCTGAAAAATTACATTACTATTCCAGACTAATTCTGAATACTGGTTATTTGGTACAGCCTGAACAGGCACAGATGCTGAGACACAAAGGTGTGCTACAATCTCATTTAACATGCCAATTTTATTGTATCTAGTATAGACACGATAACAGTATTTTATTAAGTCTAATATGAATTTTAAATTGAATGAGAATGAGAACATTGAATGGCATGAAAATCAATTTTCATCAACAAAACATTATAATTAAACTCAAACTGAATGCCTGCACCACAGCAATCTTAATGTTGTCTGCTTGTAGGTGGAGAAGTAGCCACACTATGGCTGCTTATTACACCTAGACTCAGCAAAATTTACTTGGGAAGTTTCAGTATTGCTTCACTGATTTTTGGAGATTTTACCAGGTGGACTTTCAGCTTTAGATCAGAGCTCAAACCAAGATGGTATTTGCAAGAAGCCAGGCCTTTGGTTTGTGTTAAATAGGTTATTGTTGCTCTTATTATTGCATGTAAAATATTTCTGTAAAAAGTTGCTGCCAAGAAGTATCCAAACAGATAAATGCAGGATGCCAGGACCCCAAAGCCCAAGGTTTGACACTTGACTCACTCTTGAGTACCGACTACCGAGTTGGGAAAAGTCCTCCTTTTATCTGAAATATTGCAGCTCAAATATCATATAATTTCAGTAGGTATGAAGGCTCATGGCTCTAATGCCATGTATTTTTGTTTGATTGAAAAAATCATGGTTTGAACTTTGCAGACATGTTGTTTCATAAAAATTTTCTACTTCCCCAATCCTGCAGAACGTTATGATAACAAGTCAACCCAAAACATTTTGTTATAGATCACATAGTTGCGGTCACATCAGAGCAATCCAACAGCACTATCACATGCTCAGTTGCCAATAAAGTAAAGACAAATATTATTGTTGCTGTTGGACTGTTTTTAGGATAAAATTTTAGATTTGGGCCTTGGGGTAACACGTGCACAGGACTTTGTAAATAAGTTTGCAGCTCATAAATGGCTTTTCATGGCAAAGATATGGAATTCACAGCTCAAAGAAATGGAATCATGGCTAGCAAATCCATAAAACCATGGCTTAAAAATTCCAGTTGTGGCTCACCAAGTAAATATATTCCATGCCTGTTGAGTACTATACTACTATTGATCAGCAGTCAGCACCCAAAGCAGGATTGGAATTTTCCTATTTGTTTCTGAAATCTCACGGCTCTAACATGACAAATTTTCAATACATTTGGAATCTTGCGGCTCTATCATGCACTTTTGTTAACAATTGGATAGGAGGTAATTCATCTGGCAGAAATCTCGGCTCTCGCGGTTTCGGAAATGACGAGAAACCTCTAGTCGCAGCCCTAAAGGCAGATGTTTTCCATGCAGCGTGGAAAGCTCAGCGTCAAGCATGGACCATGCTTGACCCAAAGTGGGTGAATATCAATAGATATTTGCAGAAAGTGGGTGAATATCAATAGATATTTGGCAATGCATCAGCAGCAAAATTAATGCCTTCTGAAGATCTTGGCAACACATTTGAATTTAAATTAGAACATTTTAAAGATTACTTTGAAATCACTGCAAATCTGAAAGACCGCAAGCGTACACAGTAAAGTTTCTGATATGCTGCGGATGCAATGAAACTTGTCCTGAAATCAGTTGTGATGTGTGCAAGTGTTGTGGTGCGTGGAGACTGGAGAGTAAAGGATAGCCTATCTAAGTTGCTTGCAACACTTTCTTATTAAAACATTACCCAGCGATAGATCTTAAAAATGGCTAGCAATGCTTTGGCTAAAAATTTATATCTTTGCAATGCTGCTTGGGTGCTTGCACCCTCTAAACCCACAACCCAGGGCTGGATAAGTCCAATTTTTCTGAAATGTCACGGCTCTAATATCATATAATTTCAGAAGGTATGAAATCTAGTGGCTTGAATGTAATAAATTTTTGTTTTATTGAAAATTGCAGTTTGCACTTTGCAACCATGTCATTTCATAAAATTCTCAACTTCTGCAATTTGCATTACTTTACAGTTCCCACCAATATATCCTGCAGAACAATCATTGTACCATCAAGGCGTCAAGCCGTTAACCAGGGCAACTCAGGACGATTTTGAACGGTTTTCATTCATAACTTCTTACTATGAAACATTTCATAAACAAGTTTAGGCTCATTTCAAAGCTCTTTGCAAAGGCTATCACATTGCTTCTCCAAAAACATTCCATATGCTATTTGTAAGGTGCCAGAAGCAAAAAAAAGAGTGTCCTGAGTAGCCCCGTCGAATGGGGCTTCTCGGGACACTTGGAATAAAATTTCATTTTAAAACATTTGAAGCATGCAGAGTGTACTCATACATTACTAACAGTATTGTCTCGATTCAGAATAGACTGACTTCCTGAATTAAAAACCTGAAACACGACAGAATCTCTTTTTTTATTGCTTCTGAAATAAGTGCTCTGGACTGTCTGAAAGCAGGTCCTGGTGAATTTTCTCTCGGGGGCGAAGGCATCAGGATCGACAGTCGCGACTAGCAATGGCTGGGAACACAACACGAGTGATTTAACTGATATCATGTGTTGCTGCCACAGGCACAAGAAGAGGCCGGTGTCATCACTGTCATGTTATCAGGCAGCAGAAAGTGCCAACCATGGAACACGAGAATAGTGACAGTGTGGATTTGGTTATCTTTTAATTGCACTGAAAAAAAAACAGCTTTAAATTTTAGCTAATAAGGTTAAATGAAGTTACAAAATAGGAATATTTTTTCAACGAGCTTGGGGATTTAATAAAGAAAAGTAATTAAGACGTTCACAAGAATTGATAGTGCGAGTTATTGCAATGCAATGCAAGGCCTTGTCTTCTTTGGTGAGTTATCGGTGTGCTGCGCGTTTCAACGGGACGACTGAAATAACCCAGCATTGCCCAATTTCAGCATAAATTTCATACTTCACCCCGTGCGCAAGCATGCTGCAGAGCAAATTAGCCAACATGATTACTTGCTGAAAGCCACAGCCTCACAGGGACTATATTCCTTCATGGATGTAAACCAGCGAGCCAATGACCTGCAAGCCGCCAAAACAATGGTCGTAACCCACACGCTAAACCCCGAAATATTTCTATTCCATGCAGCCTAGCCCCTTCCCCACTTTCGATAAAGAACGCCCTGCGCCACACTGCCACCTCTCCAGTCTGTCTGTTCTTCTGGAGGCTAAACCTCCACACTTACCCCCTGCTCCCCCTCCTTTCGGTCCCAGCTTGCGGAAGAAGTTTAACCAAACATAACCTAACCTAACCTAACCCCTTCGCGGTATCGCGGAGAGGTGGAGAGAATGGGGTAAGTGTGGAGGTAGAAGATGCTGGTGAACGTTAGGGCTGGGCTTACGCCTGCGAAGTGGGAAAGGTGATGCGACAGTCCGGTGCGGGGCCGTTCCCATTTACGGCAGTCTGGTGCGGTCTGCGGACCCTGTGGCTTACGGCATTTGTAAGAAGTGATGGTATGGGCTTAAAT